>NC_088930.1:9535000-9610000 GCF_038396675.1 Hydra vulgaris | reverse complement strand
ACCGTCGTCGTCTTCATCATCTTCACTCTTACTTTTGCAGTTTTCAGATTCAGTACCACTGTCTGTGGTAGACAGGACTTGTGATGTGGAAGGTATTGCTGTTCCAGACTGGACTTTCCTTCTCTTGGAAGGGTGAATGGTTTCTTTACTTGCCACTTGTCCTGTTGAGTACCCCACCTGTCCTTTACTTTCTTTTTGTAGGTGGTATAGACGTTTATCTTCCGAGGATAACCACTGGCCATTCACTTTCGTGATGTCAAATAATGCATTGAGAACATCATATTTTCCACGCTTGACACATTCATCATAGACCTTCAGCACCTTCATAAGCTTTGCTCTTATCACTTGATCAGATACACGTGGAAAATTCAGTTTATTGTCCCACAATTTTGTAATTTCCTTAGAAATTTGGTCTATTCGTTCTTTTCTTCCTTTAACATATGCTCCGAGAAACTGGTATCTTCCTACGATCTGCAATTGAAGTGGTATTCTGGATTTTTCATCGAGTGAATGTTCTTCTACAGCCACGCTTCCTCTTCTTCTGTGTGACTCTTGAAATCTCACCAAATTTTTAGTCCAAGTCTTCTTGTTCTTTGTTACTGTGGTATGACTTTTCTTGTGAGACATCATATAATATTGTTACGACTTTACGGATAGCTGAGCGTAAATATCCGTTTAATAAAGTCGTTTAATTAATAAAATACTTTAACTGTATAGTAATCCAATTATAGTTCGATAATCCAGTCAATGTTGATAACAGTTCGATAATCCAGTCCGTATCCTAACGATAATGCTACAACTACTTATACTTCGTACACTTACAGCGTCTTTAGTTCGCTACAGTAGTTCCTTATTAGCTCAGTTACACGCAGAGTACTTCATAGAACTATTCACATTATCAACACTGAGCTCTGACAGCAGCTCGCTTATATAATTATTTAGAGCTTCCAGAATGTTCTACTAAGTTCTATAATCTTCTACAGTCTGTTACAGTCGTCTATATCACCGTGGTAACACAATGACGTCATCACATAACAATTCCAAGTATTTGCCGGCACACGGCCGTTTCGTTGCCATGGTAACGTGTGGCGTTATATTTATAAATTCATAACAAAATAATGAAATAAATAGAATTAAGCTGAGAATTAAGCTTAAGATTAAAACATCGGTCAAAAATGAATGTATAAAAATGGTAAATCAAATTTTTATTTTGGGGGTGACCTTTTTTTGTTGCAGAAAGCTATTTGGGCCTTTTTTCATGATTTTAGGTAAAAGTTCATCGATTTATGATACAGGAAACATTTTATTTGAAAAAAAATTAAAAAGTCATATCCCTAATATATATATATATTTATATATATATATTTATATATATATATATATGTATATACATATATATATATATATATATATATATATATATATATATATATATATATATATATATATATATATATATATATATATATATTCAAGTACTTGTTTATTTATGAATCAAAGTATATTTATAATACTTTTATACATAATTAAACCCATAATGTTATACAGATACGCATGCATTTAACATACATATAAATGCTCGTAATAGTGCGCGCATTATAATAAAATGCAAAACATGTCAAATTTTATAATAACATTTATTTAAAAATTTAATAAGTTTATAAACAATATAATTTGTTTACAATCAAGGGATACACAGCGTTAATTTTTGTTCTAAAATCTCCCGATTGTCAGTTTGCACGTGTTTTGACACTTACAGTCATAGTAAGTGGAAACCATGTAAAAATAACAGTTAAACTTTAATAGACCAATCAATATCAAAAGTTTTTGCGAGTGGTTTCTATCGGTACAGTTGCATTTTATTATAATGCGCTTAACTTGAATTTTGCTTGTAAAAAAACAAAGCGTATGTTTATGCACCTCATCCTACCATTGTTTTAATTATATCTTGAGATTATATATTCACATTGATAACATAATATCAAATTGATATTTGCAGAAAAAATATATCAAAAATTGGACTCTCCAATTATAATTGTACTTCTGAATAAAAATTAGTTATTAAAAACTAAAAATCTAATTGTAAAATAATTTTTAAACTTAAAATTTTGTAAAACACCAAAACTAATCTCCTAAAATAATTTTAAAAATTTATGAAATATAAGTAATCTAATTAGTAAATAAAATAAAGGAAAATTCTTCTTAGAAAATGCTACAATGAAAATTATTTTAAATTGATTTAGTAGTTAAAAGTTCTTTTGATTTCGTTGCAGGAAAGCAAGTCATCAAGTACAGCCTGTCAATACAAAAAAAACAAAAATAAAAAATTACTACTGTCCTATCAATTTATCATACATGTTCTATTTTCATTCAATTTGTAAATTCTGTTTCATAAATCTAAACACACTGTTATTTGCATAGCTTGTTGAACAGCCTAGCTTTAGATATGTTGTGGATTAAATAGCTGACCTTAATTTAATCTTTAACCAATAGAATAATTTATTATTAAACCAGTATAATAACTTAACCTTAAACCAATGGAACTACTATATACATCTACACCTTAATTTATTTAAAATAAAAAAAAATAAAAAGCATAACATTAAGAAATGTTTGCCAGCGCAAACTTTTAATAAAAAGCCATAAAACTGAGCAGCCTTGCAAGTCATTACATCTGTGATACCTATTTTGAAATTCAAAATATTTGAAGTAATCTTTTTGTGACATACAAATTCAGAGTTCTTTTGGGACTCCATATCCCTGCTTGGATCATGGCTTTACTTAGATAACCTCAACACAAACATCAAGGTTTTTAATAATCTGATACCTTTTATAAGATTACTATAACCTCATACAAAGTATATCTGATACCTTGTATCAGGTGTTTATCAACTGAAAAAAACAAACTACAAATTGTTTTTGAAAATGCAACATATAAATGAATATTAATGAATATAAATCGAGAAACACAGTTTTTTAAGATATACACCAAGATTTGTATGAAAAATTATTAATATAAAACATTTAAATATGTAAAAATAGAAAATTTTTGAACACTTCAGTTCATTACTTATATAATGTAATATATTCAAATAGTCGTTTGAATATACTAATTATAATTTCTAAAATACTTTTTTTGTAGCTGTTTATACTTTTTATTCACATTAGTACCCGTCTTTACATTCCTGGAGGTCTTTCAATAATATAAAGTAAACTTATTTGTTGCGCTTGTTTTGATTAGATTTTTTATTTTTGTTAATATAATAGAAAATTCCTCCGATAGTTGTTTTAACAGAAGGGTATTGCAGGATTATATTTTGGTGTTAACAGCCTTCCGATAACTAAATTTATTCCTGCCGTTAACCAAACGGAGACATTAAAATACGAATTTATTTTAAAGCTGGCGTTAAAAGCTGCCGATTATCTTTTAACCAGCTGATAGCTTATCGCAGGATTTAACGGAGGGATGTGAATATGGCTGCTGATCTCTAGCTTCTAAAGCGCGCTAAACACTGCGCTACGGCTGTTTATTTTTTTATTCTGTCTTCTGTGAACTGTTTTCTTGCATTTGACAATACTATTGTTTTCCTGTTAACTGCCAACTTAAATAGTGGTTGCTTTTAGTCTTGCTGGGAGTTAATTAGATTGTTTGTTTGTTTTGTTTTTCTTTGTTTTTTTGTTTTTTTTTAATTAAAGCTATGTACTTACTAAATCGTTTAATGCTGTGTACTTACTAAAACCAAAAAAAGGTTTCGGAATTGATGTAAAGAAATCAAGGCTTTATTTCTAAATCCCATTTTTGAATATATTTAGTCTTTTTCAGCTATTTCTAATAAACTTAAAGTTTCAAAAGTGATAATCCTAAAATTAATGGTTAAATTATAAAATATTGGTTTAAAAGGCTTTAAGATGATGCGTATTTTTTGTATTCCTTTTAATAATTTAGATTTTTTTTTAGATAGTAAAAACCAAATTAATTTACATAAAAGAGTAGATACAAGCAATGAAATTTTTTGAAATATATTTCCATTTTTTACTTAATTTTTTATTATACGTTTACAATATAGCTAAAGGGTTTCGTTGACAAACTATTATCAATTTATGTACACTTGATTTAAGTCTAATTTTAGTCGGTGTTGTACTTTAATTGATGAGAATGTCACTATCTCTAATTCAGTAGACAAGTACACCAAGTTCATTAAGAATACAAAAAAAACTTTCATCTGATATTAATTTTTTTTTATTTAGTTGCGTTGTCATTAGCGAAGCACCTGGTTGGGAATAAACGTATTGATATTTTATACGATATGCACGATGAAGTTAATCATGGCGATACATTTTATTTATATACCGCCCATTTATGCAACATTTTTATTATTATACTTTATGAAGTTCTTGTTTTTTTTGGGTGCATTGCGTTTCGGTCAAACTGTCCAATCAGACCAAGCAACCGAAACACAATTATATGACATGCTAATCTGTTTATCATTTTGGTTTTATTTGTATCATAGTGATTTTCAGACTAACATGTATGTTATGTTGGACCAGTTATTATTAGAATCAGTTGTGTTTTTTTTGTTTATTAGCGTAGATTAATGTATAAAAAGCAATTATGATGTGACAAAAATTCTTGATAATAAACAATCTTTAGGGATTACTACTCATGATTCACTTTGATGTTTCGGTACCCAAAATATTTTTTGTTTAACACAGAACTTTTAAAAAAAAAAGTGAAAGGCTCACTGTATAATATTAGCACTTTAAATTAGTTGAAAAAAGGTTTCAAATACTCAAATAATAACAAAGACAAAACAATGCAATTGTGCATTTATGAAGTAACTGGAGTATGAGAAGACTACAAAAAATGTTTTTCTAATAAAATATTTTTCCGTAACACAAAATATTTATTAAAATAATGAGATAACATGCTTAATAAGAACTATTGCTGAACAACGTATAATATACATAACATATTTTTCTGTACATATACCCAGTGAAAAAGCGCACATGGGATACGCGTGGATTTTTTCCACATGTAACCCATGTGGGGATTATTATTTTGTCCCATGTGGGTTTCATATGGTAAATCCCACATGGATTCCATATGGTAAATCCCATATGGGATACGCGTGGGTTTTTACCATATGTAACCCATATGGGGATTATTATTTTGTCCCATGTGGGTTTCATATGGTAAATCCCACATGGGTTTTATGTGGTAAATCCTACATAGGATATAGGTGGAAAATACTACATGTTATAGATCTTAAATGCCACATATTTTAATCCAAATGGTATAAAAGTAGTCAATACTAGACAAATGAAAGTCCGAATGCTTCTATGATAATTTTTAAAATTCTTTTAATTTAAAAATTACTTAAATAGTAATTTAAAATTAATCATCGAAGCTTTCAGAGAGGCTTAACTTAATCTGGTATTTGCTACTTTATCCCATTTGGTATTCAAAACGTGTAGCATTTTTGATCTTTTACATGTGATGTTTTCCACCTATAACCTATGTTGGATTTACCTTAAACTATTATGACGAAATTTTATAAAATTAAAAAACGTGTTGCAAAATGAATTTATTTTAAAATAAATGCTATTAATCAATACATCCAAAACGAATATTAAAAATATTATTTTTTCTTTTGCGATTTACACGCCGTTTTTTGTCAATTGAATTAATTAAATCGCTTCGGCTTGTATAATACCAAGGTTTTTGGTATCTTCTAACTTTCTTCAAACATTTTCTAAAAAAAATAATATATAAATACAAATATATATATATATAAAGAGAGAGAGAGAGAGAGAGAGAGAGAGAGAGAAAGAGAGAGAGAGAGAGAGAAAGAGAGAGAGAGAGAGAGAGAGAGAGAGAGAGAGAGAGAGAGAGAAAGAGAGAGCAATTTTAATTATTAGCCAGTTTGAAGTCATTAATGACTACAATATTTCACAAATAATTATTTCCTAATTTATTACTTACAATGACTAACGTATTATGCGTAATTAAACACATATTATGCGTAATGAGCTTGAACCCCTGAGGAGAATCCTGAAAAAAAGTGATCAATAAGGATAAGTAGTTAAACAAAAAAACAAAAACAAAAATGTAAAAACCTACTTTTTCAATGATGTAGACTTCTATAATCACAGGCCTTGACATCGCGCAAAATGCCGTAAAAACTGAAGGCCGATTAAACTTTCACTTTTACTTATATTGATATATTTTTATATTAGGTAGGGTGTAATGGCAGTCTATGTTTTCTAATAATAATCTCTAGAAAAGACGGAAATATAAAAAGAAAACCAAAAAATTGTTAAAAGATAATCATATTTTTCGTATTTCAAATTTCATTAAGAATATTTATGTAATATTAAATAGTATCAATAACAAGCAGAACCATAACAAAGTATATATCTATATATTAAAAAGATAACTGTATTTTTAATTTTTTTTGCTAAAATTGGTAACAATAAAAATCACCAACAATAAAAAACACCAACAAAAGTTGATTCAAGCAAAAAAAAAGTTTTATCAATATATCTCAACAGGGTTAAAGTCCTTATACTTGGCAACTTGTAGTCAATACACAAACAATCATATAAACTTCGTCGCATAGCAAAATACTCATATGCTCTACATATAATATCTGAAGTATATAAAACTTTACCAACATTAACTTTTCTCATAGCATTAAGGTGTTCGAATAGAATATTTGACTGAAGCGAACTTTCTTTATTTTTCAAAAATCTAACTGCTTCTAATAAAGCTGATTTTGTTTTAATTAACTTTAATTTGTTTACAGCTAAATATGAAATATTACAAATTGTGCCATTATGGTTAGCTACAAATGAATAATCATTGAAAATTACTAAAATAAATAATGGAACACCAAGTTTGTACAATTTTGATTGTATGTGCAAACTTTTTTTATTAAGCTGGAAAACAATAACATCGTTATTATCACTTAACAAAGATTGAATATCGTCAAATATAAGTTCATCCTCTTTTAGAAAATCATTTAACTCATCTGGTAAAATGTTTCGAAAACCGCTTAAAGTTACATTTTTTCTAACTTTACTTGCTGGTGTGGCAAAACAACTAGGCGGAATATTTTAAAAACAGATGGTGGGTTTAAAGGTCGTTGCTTCCCATATTTGCTTTCAAAAGGTGCTTCATTTGGCCAATGCAGTTGACATAATGCTGTATAGTCAGTAACAATAAAACCAGTTCTTGGGATAGCTTCACTACATCTTTTTCTCTCCTCTAGATTCTTCGGGAATTTATAAATTGATATTTTTGTCGTAGTTGAGTATTGATATTTTTGTTGTAGTGTAATTGATATTGTAGTTGTATAAATTGATATTTTTGTTGTAGTTGAGATAGTTCGACTTGCAAAGAGATACACAGCATTTTAAAGGCATTTTTAAGGCATTTTAATTATTAAAAAAACTTATCGTTAGTTTGACAATATTATTACCTTACAATGTTAACGCCTTGAACCTTTCAACATTATCGTCTTGATGTTGGGCTATCTAATTTATAAACTAATCACATTTTAAAGATTTATTAAAAAAGCGCGAACACAAACTTTCGTCTAATGTTAAAAGATGAAAATGTAAACACAGTATTAGGAATTGGCCTTCAGTTTAACAACTTTGTTGCGCGATGTCAAGGCTTGTTATTATAGAAGGCCGCGGTCACACATAATATAATATTCTGAAACTAATAAACAAACATCTAAATTTCTATAAGTAAATTTATTCTTTGATCATTGCCTTCATATCCTATCTTATTTTCATATCATAATCTATTATGGAATTATTTATATAACATATCACAACAATATTATTAAATTTGTGATGTTCAAATATCATATGAACATTCTCTAACATGTTCATATGATATTTGAATATAGTTCTTGAGTATATTATCTGCAAACAATTGACTGTTGCAAGTTCTAATGTTGTCAAAAACCAAGCATGCATGCATGGGACACTGCAATGTCCCACAAAGAAATGCAGGTTTGAAAGTCAAATTTTTTTTATTAAAAAAAAAAAATTAAAATAGGGGGGAGATAGGGAGGTTTCTGTAACTTTTTTTAGGTTCCAAAACTTTTAACTTTATATATAATAAGTTCATAAAACTTAAGGGACTAAAGAAGTACATTGAGGAACAAAAACAGGATATTTACAGAAACCTTTAATCTGGAGTACCACAGTGTAATTGGGAATAAAGTCTCTGGGTCCAGTATTTAAAGTAATATGATCTAAAGTATTATATAAATTAAATAAAATGCTTTAAAATGCATGCAGTTATACATATAACTCCTGATAGTTAACTATATGTATAACTAGTTATACATAAAATTTATTATACAAACTTATTTTTTAAGGTTATGCTTGAACAAATTAGATCCAATTAATTCAAATTCAAGATTTAGTTCAAGTTCAAGTTATTTGTTCATTGTTTTTTTACTATTTTAAATTTATTTGTTCAAATTTGTTAACTAGTACTAATTCTTACCACAGTAAGAATATTCATCATTGTTGAACGTGATTTTATTAGTAACTTAATTTTACTTTCAACATATTTTGACAACACCCTTTACATTTTAAATGATGACAGCTTTACTTTTCTATTGATGTTAAATTTATTACGTTTCAATAACTCAGATTGAATTTTAACTGAATTATTGTAAGCTTTGTAAGGGTTTGTTGTATATCAAATGGTGTTGTAAATAAAGTAAAAATAATATATATATATATATATATATATATATATATATATATATATATATATATATATATATATATATATATATATATATATTTATATATATATATATATATATATATATATAGTATATAGTATAAGATATAATACAAAAATGATGCCAATAGATAGTGTGGCAGTGTGAGTTTAACAATAATTGACAATGGGGAGGGGATGTTGAGACCAAAATAATGTCAATTAAAAAATTGAATTAAAAAAAAAAAGTAAAATATTTTATTTAAAAAAAAAGTAAAACAATTTATGCTAGCTATGAGCAGGTTTTAGAGGTATTTACACCAACAATGTGGTCTAAAAACTTCTTGCTTTTGTTGCTTAAAACTGTAGAGGATCATAGGAAAAACAATTTAAATTCAGAAATTAGCTTGCTTATCTGAAAAAACAATTTATGTTTTTTTTTTTTACTTTTAGTACTGTTGAGAATAAATGTATAATTGAACCAGAAAAAAATTGATGGTATATGCATTTTTTATATTATATTAACAATTCAGATATATCATCATAATACGATAACAAAAACTGACATCATTTTCAATGGGAGATGGCAAAAAATTGACTGAGTTTGATAAAGGGTGAAGTTGTTCAATAAACCGGGTCATCATCTGACATCATTATGCATAGATAACCCTACAATTTAAGTAAAATAAGTAATCAATTTGCCTCTTTAGAAAGTGTAAGAAAAAAGCATTGTTATGCTGAGAACCTACCTATTGAGCAAGCTTTGACCACCTATTTTATAAATTTGAGAGACAGAAGTGGAAGTGCGAATCGCAAAAGAACTAATAACAATGCTCTAAATTAATTTTAACTTTGTAGACTAGCATTAATATAGTATTTAGTAATAATACATGATTTTTATAATTTGTATTTATTTCCATTAATCATCAGTTGTCAGTCTCCATTTTATAGAATGAATTAAAAAACTATTTTTTTATAGTATTACATATATTTTTATAGTATTTTATAGTAATAATAATACATAAATACTAGTTTCCTAATGCTGTTATCATCACAATGTTAATGGTATTCGTTTTAAAGTGAAATTTTGTATCAATTTTATTGTTTTAATGTTATATTTATATATATATATATATAATATATATATATATATATATATATATATATATATATATATATATATATATTATTTTTACTTTATTTACAACACCATTTGATATACAACAAAACCCTACAAAGCTTACAATAATTCAGTTAAGATTTAATTTGAGTTATTGAAACGTAATAAATTTAACATCAATAGAAAAGTAAAGCTGTCATCATTTAAAATATAAAGGGTGTTGTCAAAATATGTTGAAAATAAAATTAAGTTACTAATAAAATCACGTTCAACAATGATAAACATTCTTACTGTAGTAAAATATAGTACTAACTGATAAATTTGAACAAATAAATGTAAAATTAACAAAAACAATGAATAAATAAGAACATTAACTTGAACTTTAACTAAACCTTGAATTTGAATTAATTGGTACTAATTTGTTCAAGCATAACCTTAAAAAATAAGTTTATGTATATCTTATATATTAATAATAATTATATGTATAACTAGTTATACATATAGTTAACTATCAGGAGTTATATGTATAACTATATGCATTTTAAAGCATATTATTTTATTTAAACATTACTTAGATCATATTACTTTGAAAACTGGACCCAGAGGCTTTATTCTCAATAACACTGTGGTACTCCAGATTAAAAATTGAAAAGTTTCTGTAAATATCCTGTTTTTGTTCCTCAATGTAGTTCGTAAGTCCCTTTAGTCTTAAGGACCTTATTATATCTAAAGTTAAAAGTTTTGGAGCATAAAAAAAGTTACAGAAACCCATCTCCATCCTATTTTTTTCTTTTTTTAATAAAGAAAATTGGGAATTCTTTGACTTTCAAACCTGCATTTCTTTGTGGGACACTGCAGTGTCCCATGCATCCAAGATTGGTTTTTGACAACATTTCAACTTGCATCAGTTGTTTGCAAATAATTTACTCAAGATCTATATTCAAATAACTATTATATTATCCTAATAATAAGTCTATTTGCACAAATCTCAATCTTATTTCTATAAAGAAAGATAAAAATTATTCGTGGCACTTACATGCTTGCTTGCCATTCTCTTTATTAATATAAAGTATTTTCACACAATATAAACGTAACGCAATGCAATGTCGATTTAAAATTTTTTTTTAGTTTCCAGCTTTTAAATTAAATCCCATGCAAATCCCACAGGAAACCCACGTGGGATTTCCCATGTGTGTAAATACCATATGTTTCCCACATGTAACCCATGTGGGATTACCCACATGGGTTTAAGGTGACAAATTTCCATACGGATACCACATGGGAAAATCCGTCCCACATAAATCCCATCAATCCCACACGGAACCCATGCGGAACCCATGTGGGACGCGGTTTTATTTTTCACTGGGTAAATGGTAAAAGCAACATTTTTTATGGAGTCGCAAAAAAAGGAACAGACTTCTGTTATCGTTTTTAAGTACACGATTCACTCTACCAATCTTTGCAATAACGACATTGGTTCCATGGCATTTCAGACTTGTTGTACAAAATTTCACCTATCGTGTAAAATGTTTGATCAAAACTGCTAATTTCTTTTTTAGCTGGGTTATAAATTAAGACTACAAATTTATTTAAGAGCATTAATATATTATTTGGAATAACATTATATATTTATGTGCTTTTTCAGTTAAAATAGTGTTATCTTTGAAATTACTGTTTAAAAGATTGGAAATATATATTTGTAAATTAGATATAACGGATGATGCGTAAGTTATCGGACAAAAGAAAAACGTCAATATCTTACAAAAAAATAAAAATAAAATTAGTATATTTAAAAAAAATAAAAAATTAAGGAATAAACACGATCATCTGCAATTGATTGCAAATGATGATCACTTGCAATGATTGCATCATCTGCAATTGATCTCAGTTTTGCTTTGACACCTTTCATAAGCGACTGTAAAAAAATTTAAATCAAATTGACATAATTGTCCATCCAATAAAGAGAATCTTAAAAATAATGAAAATTTGCTAAATCTACCCGAAATAAAGTGCTAAAAATTTCATTATACTTGTTAAATCAAAATAGATTTTGATTTAACAAGTATAATGATAATATACTTGTTAAATCAAAAATTTGATTTAACAAGTATAATATCATTATACTTGTTAAATCAAAGCGGTGTTTATTACGCACAGATGTGGATTTATCTTGTTTCTTATAAATCAGATCAATAAAATCATCTAGTACACTAAAAATCAACTAAAAAACAATGTAATTAACTTAAGTTAATCTGAAATTTAATTACTCTGTAAGTTCAAAAACTAAATTAAATTAGTAACAATAATCATTATTTATAATCGCATTTTTTTTAATTGTTTTTTTTTGTTTTGTTTTAACTCATTTATTAATGGTATTACTTTTATTTAAGACGATCTTATTTTAGTGTTAATATTTGTTTAAACATTTTTTTTATTTCTTTGTTTATATTTTATACTCTTGGAAAAAATTTTGTAAAAAATATATATTGTAACACGGTACTCGGTTATATGACAAAAATGTCTTCTTCTTGCTCCGGCCATTAATTTTATTTCTAAATTTATGTAGGTTATAAAATTTCTTCAACGGCCAAATATAATGTTCAAAAAAAAAATTATTGTCGGCGTTGATAATTCTATTGTCGGGGTTTGACTTGTGAGTGTTTTTGGTTGTTTTGAGTTAATGAATTGAGTTATCTATATAATGAATTATGTTATCCTAGTTGTTATACTATCATGTGCTTCCTGTTAGGTTATGTTGCGGCAGTGGGTCTGGGTTTAGGCAGGTCTCCGTTTGTTTTTATATAGAGAAAATTGAGTGGCTTTTTTGTTCCCACAATCATTGCAAGTATTTGCAAAGCGTTGTTATTTGAAATAAGTATAAACATATAAATGTTTGGTGTTTACTCCATGTCTGGATGTTAGCTATCTCAAAGACCATAAAATGCTGGATCCGCCCTTTGTATCTCCGTTTGTTCTTATATAAAAAATTTTTGTTTGCTGTTTTGCTGAACTAGCTTAAGATTAAATTTCTCTTCTGAAAAATGTTTCTTTTTGACCTTAAATAGTTTTTCGGATAAATTTACTATTTTTATTTATTGAAACTTGCCTTTAATACAATAATTCTTTTGTTTTTTCGGTTTGATTTTAAAATTTGTGTCACGTGATCATAATCATGTTATTTTATGACCTGTTAACCCAGGTTCAGAACATGCAACGACTGAGGATTTGGGTTTAGGATCGGGCAGATTTTTATTTACTTTTTTTAAAAAAATGTGGTTTCCTAAACTTGCTTAGAAAAAGATTAGCATTTCTCTTCCTAAAATATATTTTCTCTTTTTTTAAATAATTTCTCGGATAAGTTTGATTTTTCTAATTAGGGAATCTTTAATATTTTTAAGCCAAAAATTTAATATTTCTTGCGTTTTATCCTAAGATAACTGCAAAGTTAATCCTAGGATAAATCGCAAGTGACACAAATTCTAAATTAAATCAGCTGGATTTAATTTGTTCACTTGATTTCAATGATGGCATTTTGAAATGGCTGCTACCACATGTTTCAGAACATTCAGCGATTTCTTCTTGTTTTAATATAAAATATAATAAAAAAGAAGAAATATATAATAGAAAAAAAAAGAGAGGAAATTGCATTAAAGGGTACATTAAAGTCTCAACTGTTGGTACACCCCCACATTTATTATTGCAGCATCTTGTAATAAAAACCATTGCAGAATTTAAAAATTCATCACCTTTTGAATTAGAAGCAAAGGTGTGGACTATTGAAGAATATGAGGTTAAGGTGTCATTTAACGTAACAAATTTGTATTCGTCAGTACCACTTAATAAAGCAAATTAAGCTATTATTGATATTTTAAAAATGATAAAAGAGGTCTTCAGTTGTGCACAAAACTAAGCTTTTACTGACATTCATAATATAATAATCGAACTTTGCAGTTGTAAATGTTTTTTCTATGGTTTAAAAAAATTTATATCGTAAAAAACGCTGTTCACCATTATGGTAATCCGATTAGATTATCTATAATGGTAGTAATTTCAGAAGCCTATTAACAGCATATTGTATATAATGCAATTCAACAGGCATTTAGTATTTATGTTGCACCTATAACATTTGAACGATGTGTTGATTGACTGCTATGCATGCTTTTCTAACTCTGACAAAGCAGAATTGTTTTTGACACTTTTAAATTATCAAGATGAAACTGTTCAACATGCAAATACCAAAATAATCAAGATCAACTTAATTTCATAGATATATTCATTTTAACTAATTATATAACTTACAAATATAACTTTTCTATATATCGCAAAAATGCAATAAATAGTATAAGGAAAAGAAAGGTAAGTGTGCGCACCTAATAAGATTTTATTCATAAAAAGAGTAATTAAAATAATAGACAGTTGAAATTTTTATACAATAATATTTAATATATAACAATAAGCATATGAGAGGGTAAGAGTGCGTACTAACAATGATCTCACATAAATGGCCCAGTTCCTTTAAAACTAGTTTTCATGCCACCAGTTCTTGCAAAGTCCGCATTGAATCCATTCTTCATCCGTTTGCCCTGCTTCTTCACAAGCTGGACAAAACTTTTCTTCATTTTCATCATTTATAATATCTGTAACATTTTCAACGCTTTTGGCTTTTTTAACATTTTTAGCTTTTATAACGTTTTTAAAACCAGATTTTTTTAGAAAATTCTGTTCCTTTTTTTAGCTCGATTGGCTTTAGTCTTTTCTTGTTCTTAATTCGTATTTTCTACGTCTTCCAGCTTCTTTTTATATGACACATTTTTATTGGAAGAGGAACAATTGTATCAATATGAACTTTTATGTTATTAGAAAATGTGGGAAATGATCGTTCTACTTGCAAGTTATTTTCATCCAACGAATTTTTATCCAAATCATTTTCATTCAATGAATTTTTATCTAACGCAATTTTGTTTAATGTATTTTCATTTAATACAAATTTAGTTATTAAAGAAACCATGCAACAAAAAATCAAACTACATTATTTGAAAATTGAATTTTTGTTGTATGAAATATTTGCGGCTAAGAATGTGCATTATGCGCATTTTTTGCCCTTTTGTAATGTGTTTTAAAAGTTATAACCAGATCGCAACACCTTACGGAAATTAAAACTCTAACCTCACTTATTATTAACTAAAATTACTACAATTCAATATAATATATATCAAATTTCATAAACAATAAATGTGAATATTAACTAAACTCCTTTTCTTTAAATTTACATGCTAAAGTATAGGAATCATATCTTACCTGATATTTCAAAACACGGATAGGTAGTTAGATTAAACTACACGCGTTCTCGTATTATTCAGATAGTCACACCGAGACATGAAAATGACACTTCCTTGCAGTGCCGCCAGTAGTCGGAATTATATTAGTGCACAAGGGTTATGACTTTTTTTCAACCCTATACTCCTGTATTGTAGTTTGATGAACTTTTACCTAAAAAGCACGAAATGAACTATTATTTGCATACCTTTTAAAAAAAGTTCACCCCGCCATTGAAAAATCGATTTTTAACTATGCAAACCGGTTTTTATTGTCGTCATCATTGAAATTTATTTAAATTCAAGTTATATTTTTCAGTCAGTGTATGTGCATCTTAAAAACTCAAAGATTATTATTTGAAAAAAAATACACTTATTAAAATACTGATTTTAAATAAATTTCAATGATGACGACAATAATAACCGATTTGCGTAGTTTAAAATCGATTTTTTTAATGGCGGGTGAACTTTTTTCAAAAGATATGCAAATAATAGTTCATTTCGTGCTTTTTAGGTAAAAGTTCATCAAACTACAGTACAGGAGCATGGGGTTGAAAAAAGTCATAATGTGCACTCTTAACCGACCGCGCACTCTTACCCTCCTTTTCCTTACTTGTAAAACCGTAATCGTGTATATCACCATATGTTGCAATATTAGATACTTAAAGATTTTCTTGAAAGGGCTTAAAAATTAGGCTCTTGTGATTACATAGAAAAAGAAATTGAATTCTTAATTAATATTTTTGTGGAAAATTGATATTCTTGGCAACAACTTCTAGACATAGTAAAGCAATTAAACTGCCCACTAATCAACATAAATAATACCATAGCACTCCCGTGGGTTCCTAAACTAAGCCTTGTACTTAGACGTGAGTTTTTAAAAGTTGAGATAAAAACAGTTTTTCATTTTGGAAGATCTTTACTTTACATATTATACCAAAATATTGAAATAAACAGATTGCAATGTTGCTAACCAAAAAATAAAATTTTAAACCGTGAAAATGGCAACCTAGTGATGACTCACAGTTGGAAAGCGTTTTTTGTTAAATATTTTAAACTTTTTATAATATTATGCAGCAATGACATCATTATTGTAAATGTGAGAATGTATATAAACGTATGTGTGACACGCATGTATATATATGTGTGTATGTATGTGTGTATGTATGTATGTATGTATGTATGTATGTATGTATGTATGTATGTATGTATGTATGTATGTATGTATGTATGTATGTATGTATGTATGTATGTATGTATGTATGTATGTATGTATGTATGTATGTATGTATGTATGTATGGATGTGTGTATGTATGGATGTATGTAAATATCCATGTATGTGTGTATATATATATATGTGTGCGTGTATATTTATGTTTGTATATTATTTGAAATATTGACGCATTCATTGAAAGAAAAGTTTATTGAGTGCATTCTCTTTTAACACGTTCAAACTTTTATGATCAAATTATCTTGATATTTCTGAAATTAAGATGTCTATGACAGTAAAAAATTGACTCCGCAAATATTCTTCCTGAGAAGTCCATATATGTGGTGTTATACTTTAATGTAACAAACTTGTAATGTACTGCATAACGGCAAAAAAAACGAAAGGTTTTCTTCTTACTTCGACAAAGATCAAAAAAATACTTCATGCGACTACGGTATAGAGGTGCAGTATCTTTCTAGCTCATCTGCATACTTCGGACATTGTTTATTGGTTTGTTAATATCGTAGCAGTTGAAGGTTTATGCTGTGTTATCCCAGTGGGCATGCATTGTCCGTTAGACGTCTTACGGATGTCTGGACGTCCAGGAGACGTCTTACGGACGACCTCAGGACGACGCGTACCCACTGGGATTTTCTACTGATACGATACCTTTAGAAGCCACAATCGGATCTAATGCTTTTGTATTTTTAATTACATAAGTTTCATCCTTCATAGTTTGTTGCCTGTCATTTTACTGAACTAATAACTATCAAACAAACTACAGTTAATATTTCTTATAGTAGTTGTTTGTATTAAAACCATTGCTTTTTTAAAAAATGCATTTTTTTTTTAAATTATTGATCAAGTAATGAATATTTGTTTCATCTTTAGAACTACTTAAGTTCTTGCGCAGTTAAGCGATCGTTTCGCATCCAATATGAATTCCATTTTTTTGAATTTTTTAAAAATTGTTTAGTTGTCTTGTTAATCAATTTTTGTGTAATGATTCGAACGAATTTTTTACTTCAAGCTATTTTATACTTCAACGATCTAAACAAGTCTGCATTTGAAAACAAGTACTATTATTACTGTTACTGTCATAAATGTTATTATAAATAGGCTTGCGTTACCTTATATTATGGGAAAAATAATAATCTGTCTTTAAAGTTGAGGAGCCAAACGCTTAGTTTATAAATAGTGTGTGTGTGTAAAGGGGAGAGATGGTCTTTTGGACCCTGCTTCCACCACCCCTGTACCTATTTATGCATATATTATGTGTGTGAATATATGTATTATTATGCATATAGATTTAGTATAACTTTGAATATAATATGTGTGCATAATATAATAAAGCATAGTATAATTATGCATACAATATGTGTGTGAATATATGTGGGCAGCCAAATTATTAGTTACGCTTGCAAAAAAAGTCATTTTAACCATAATAACCTTTTTTACGTATTCTTATGTTAAATTTTCATATAAATATTTGTGCTGCTAGCTTAAATAAATATATTTTTTTAAAAGTAAAACACTTATTTAAACACTGTTACTATTTTTAAGCATTTATTTGTAAAAACTCATAGCACAAAATATTTTTTAGTATATCGTTGGGGCACCTTTTGCATCAATCACTGCTTGTATCCTTCTTGGAATACTTTAGATGCCTGATTATTTTGTGAATCTATGAGAATTTTTTTGTTGGTTTTAGTATCATGCCCAGTTTTCCGCTTTAAAAGTTCCCATGGCGTTCTCTATTAGGTTTAAGTTGGGAGAATTGCCAGGTCATGGTAAAACAGTAACATTTTTTGACTCTGAATATCTTGTCACTGATTTCGCTTTATGGCTTTGGCCAGAATCATGCATAAAGATGCATTTTTATGTATCAGGAAACCATTCATGTAACTAAGGAAACAATTTGGTAGCTATTACTTTTTTATATTTATCCTGGCTTTTTATCCCTTCAACTGTATAAAGAAGGCTACTGCCCTTACCACTTACGACTGATCACACCATCACCTTTAGAGGGTGTTTTACCGTCTCAATAACACAGTCTGGTTTATATTTATCTTCTTTCCTTTGTCTAACAAAAGAAAAATTATCCATTAACATTTCAAGTTGGGACTCATCTGTGAAACACACCTGAAAACAAATAAAAATAATAATATAAAAACTCATATAAATGTTTTAATCAGTGATTTTGTTGTAATAATCAATTAAATAAGTATTTACTTACATTTTCCTAATCTTTAGCAGAGATATGTTGGTGTTGTTTAGCCTAAGTGAAGCATTTTAATTTTATCGCTGACGTAGGTTTTCTCGAAGGTCTGTAGCATTTAAACCCCAGTTCTTTCAGTATTTTTTCTTTGGTTTTTAACACAAATGTAATGAATTGCCCATTCATCTCTCAGGGTGGTGATGCGTGGCCTGCCACATTTTCCAATTCTGGCACTTTGTACAGGTATTTATTTTTATCAAGTTTACTTTCAATTTTGTTTACTATCATCACAGAAACTAAATTTGCAATTTTTTTTTCGGAGTGATTTGAATGTTTTAATGAAGCAGATATTACTGAGATTTTTTTGTTTGATATATCTTAAGAGTTTCCCATTTTTATATAAATATTTGAACAATTAAAAGTTTTTTATCCTTAAAAAAGACAAAGAAAATATTAAAAAATAACTTTTGTTGAATATGCGCTATCTATAAATGTATCGCTATGTATAAATGTTTTGTTGAAGCGCTATATATAAATGTATGTGCGTATGTCTGTTTGAATGTGTTTGTAGATATTTTTAAAATTATCATTGTTATTATCATCATCATCATTATTGCTATTATTGTTATTATTGATATTATTATTGCTATTATTATTGCTGTTATTGTTATTATTATTATTATTATTATTATTATTATTATTATTATTATTATTGTTATTATTATTATTATTATTATTATTATTATTATTGTTATTATTATTATTATTAACATCATTATTTTTTACCATTTGTAAACATCCTTAAATTGTTAGATTTTTTTTTTTTAAACAATTTAGTTTACATTTGTTAATTCGTTTTCACAATATAATGAGAATGGATAAAAATTTATACATTTTATAAAGTAAGCAAATACAATTAGCATTTGAAAACTAGGTATCTGAAAGAAGATCAGTAAGATCTTATCGTCGGAACCTTATATTAGTGTAAACAAAATACTAGGTTATAAAGTAACTCTAAGTACAACATAATAAAATAATATATACATACACATACACTTTTACAGCATAGGTAATAAAGTTTAATAAATATTTCCGTAATATAAATATCATTGTCAATTTTTGATAAAATGAGAGAGTAAAAGATTTTTCAGCTTAATTTTGAAAAGATGCAAAGGAGTAGGTAGATCAAAATTAAAATTAGGCAAAACAATTTTATTCCGAAAATGGGGTGCATGATAATCAATGCAAAATTGATTAAAATTTGTTCGACAAAAAGGCTCATATAGAAGGTTGGTATTTCTCAGAGAGTATTTAAAGGTAGGTTTCAAGGTAAATAGATCATTAAAAACGGCAGGAGAAAGATTATTTTTACATATATATACGAAACATGAAATATATAAAATATTGAGTTCGTAAATATTAAGTATTCTCATTTCAGAAAAAAGTTGTTTAGAGTGAGGAAATCGATCAGCAAAGTTATTTACACGGGTTGTTCGTTTCTGACGGCAATAGAGAGATTGTAGCTTATTTTTTTCAGTGCTTGCCCAAGCAATATTTTCATAATTTTTTATATCTATGAATAATGGCATAATAAAGTTGTGATAAGCAACTTTATTGTGCCTTCATTCCCAATGAAGGCATAATAAAGTAATAAATTTTATTGTGTAAACTTTTTTTGTTTATATATAAACATTATATATAACAATATTAAAAATTCTTTACTACTATGAATAAAGAACGAAATAAAGAAAAAATATTTCTAGCTGGTTCAAATGAAATAAACTTGAAACTTGCAAACTTGAACCAGCAAGTTTATTGCAATTCTTTATAAGACCAGAATCTATATATAGATTCTGGCCTTATAAAGAATTTCAATATTTTCGGAAACTATAGTACCAACCTAATCAGCATGGTAAATAACATTTTTTAGTTATCGAATGAAAAAGAACCCATTTTGTCTTGCTAATATTTAGGGTAAATTTATTGCATTTGAACCACCAAGAAATATTTTTTCTTTTTTTCGTTCTTCATTGTTAGTAGTAAAGAGTTTTTAATATTGTTATTAGATAAAAATAAATTTGTATCATCCGCAAGCATAATACTTAAAAGATTAAAACTTTATGCAACCATTAATGTAGATTAAAAAAGAAGTCAAATAACTTTTAAACCATTTTAAAATAACGCTTTTCATTCCATAATATTTAAGTTTATGAATAAAAATGCTATGATTTACTGTGTCAAATGCATTTAATTAAAAAAAAATACGTAAGGGATTGACCATAAATTAGGGGAGACCGGGGCTAGTTGGCTCTGTTTTTACTCTATGAGCTCTGTAGCCCTAACAGTACATTTTTTTAAAAGTATTAAAGTGTAGTCTTAAAGAGTATGGATTAGGGTATCTTATAAAATTTGCATTCATTTACAAAAAAAATTCTTGGGGCCTTTCCGGGCCCTCAAAAAAAAAAAAATTTACGCCAACTTACGCCACCACGGGGTAATTTGGCGCAAACTATAAAAATGATTATTAATGCACTATTAAGTGCAAAATTAATAGAAATTTTTTTAAAATTATTTTTGCAACAATTTTATCCCAAAATTTAATATTACTTTTAGCTGGTACCAAATATTAGTCCGTATAAAAGCCAAACAGTAGCCCACCTTTTATCTGTGGAAAAAAAAACTAAAAAAAATTTTTTTTTAATTTTTTTGTAAGAATAAATATTTTTAATATTGTTAAAAATTAAAAAAAATAATGAATAATTTTATAAAAATAAATATTTTTTTCCATAGTAAATGCTATGAGCCAACTTACCCCGTGAAAAATACGTCAACTTACCCCGAAAGCTTTTTTTTTAATAAACAGTCTATAGATCCTGAAAAACGGCAGCTTTAAAAAAAAAGTCTGACTGGATATAGTAAACTAATTGTTACTGGAACTTTTACAATAATTTTTTTTTCATACGACTAAATATTTTCTTTGTAAAGTAAAAAGGAAGCGATGTTCTAAAAGTTACGTTTTTGTCCAAAAAATGCATAAATCTCAATATCTCCCATGCGCATGCGCGAATCCTGACAATACTACAGTGAATGATGAAATGGTCAATAAGGAAGTTTTTGAGTAATTTTTTTCACTTTCTGATGAAAGGCTCTAAAGATAAACGCAGTTCGTCAACTTACCCCTGCAGCCAACTAGCCCCGGTCTCCCCTACACTAATAAACAAACCAAAAGATTTCAAAAGTTTTTTTTCGCATAGCCTTTAGTTAAGTAAAAAATCAAAGTAGCGCATAAAGTTTAATGAAAAATGCGGTGTACAAGAGCTTAAGATCTCCTACTTCTGTTTTTTAAATAAATTTAACGTTAAGTATTTTATTGACGATCCCTATTGTGAATTGTGAGTTTTTGAAAGAATTAGAGATTTCACGGACGAATTTGATAATTGCATGCTTAGTAGAACTATATCTTTTAAAGATTTAAAAAAAAAATTCTTGCCTTTAAAATAAGTATATAATTTTTTTGAAATAAAAAAGAAGCTTTTTGAAATAGGTTGATATAGAGGTCGGTAGTTACATAAATTAGATCTGTTTCCTTCTTTGTAGATGGGGTTATCCTGGCTATTTTTAATTAATCAGGAAAAACTCCTTGTTGTATTAACGCTTTGAAAAATTACATTGGAATATCTTTTAACTGTTCAAAGCATTCTAAAACTATGTTTCCATTTATTTCATCAGTTCCAAGGGCTTTGCTTTTTAATAGATTTAAATGTAACTCAAGTGTCATTTCCTCAACACTCAAGTGTCACTCTCAACTCCTCAAACAATAGCTCAGAAGATAATTCATTGGAGCAAATGCAATTATCCAACGGTGTTGAAAAGTTATTCAACACAACTTGGGTAATAGGAATTTTATTTGCCAGTTTGGAACCGTTGTCGATGAAGAATTTGTTGAACTCATGAGCTATTAATCTAGGTTCAAAATTATCTTTGTTATCCACTCTAATTACCTGCTTTAGGCAACCTGAGCAAGTTTTTTGTTTTCCACCAATTTCTCCTAATATTTTCCGAGTGCGTTTAGAGACGTTCCTAACATTTTCAATTAATTTTGAGTAGTAATTCTTTTTTAGGTTTTTGCGAATCTTTTCAAATGGATATTTGTAATCTTTGTATAATTTTTCATTTAAAGGTTTTTTTGATTTTAGATAATTTGCATATAACTCTTGTTTGATCATCTAAGATGTTTTAAAGCCCTATGTTATCCAAGGAGCATTAAAACTTTTTTATTTATTTTTTTTTTCACAGAAAATTGGCATCATAGATAATAAAATGTTTCGAAAAAATTTTTATAAATTTTGTTTGCATCGTCATTAAATATTATATTCTTCCAACGAAGCAGTGATAACTTTTTTTTTTTAACTGTTTATTATTACTATTATTTATATTATATGTGCGTTTACTTATTTCTTCGTTTACTTATAGTTTACTATAGTATTTAAGTTAAATGATAGAAATATTAGGAAATGATCAGATTGAAAGCAGATATGCTTTCAATATACCTTTTTGTATGTTGTTATTGAAGATATCATGTAGTTATAATGCTATCAATGAGAGTTGCTGAATTTGTTAATACTCTAGTTGGACGATTAATGAGGGAAATTGCTCCTATATTAAATAAAAAATTATAAAAAAAATTATTTTAAAGTCATTTTCGTAGTCATTTTCGTAGATCTAAAATTCATGTTTAGATCGCCAATAATTTTTTTTTTTTCTTTTGTCTATTTTAATAATATTTTGTTTAAAAAAACTTTGAACAAAACTCAGACCGTCACACAGTCAAGCAGGCATTTGTTTTTTTAAAGTTACGTTCTAAATGTATTTTAAATGTCTTTTAAACGTCTTCTAAACATTATTACGTAAAGAACGTTTAAAAGACATTTTAAAAAAATATAAAAGATGTTTAGAACGTACCTTTTAAAAACAAATGCCCGTGGGGAGTGGATAAAACTCAGACCGTCATACAGTGCACAGTGGGCCAGAATCCCATATTTTTGGAAAAAGTCATAATTGTTTTCCTTTCATCCATAGGCATCAAAATTTGGTATATAAAGAAATTGGATGATTATAATTTGAATGAGCATGATTTTTTTTGTGGTTGCCATGGTAACCTCAGTTGCATAGCAACTCGTATGCTTGGTTCCAGAGGTTTGTTTTAGCCAAATGTTTCTAAACTTGGTATGCAAATAATTTGATGATTCTAATATGATTGAGCATAACTATTTGTTTTAATTTACAGTCACACTTTGATATAGGTACTCACATTTCCAAAGTTATAAAGATACAATAGACACATTTATAAACTAAACTCATCCGTGGATGACCTCAATAAGTCAATAACTCCAGCTGGTAACTTTTTGGTGTCTTTCTCATAGATGCAATAAATGGATCAGATGTACACAGTAGTCGATTTAACAAATCTTGGTTAGTTTTCACACAAGATGATTTTCCTGCAAAATGTTCACGAAAGTTTTAAAAGTCTTTATCGCGTGCTTCTTGAGCTTTTTCAGAATACATACCATGGGTAATGCTAAAGTTTTAATAATTTCAGAACCATGGATTAAAATTTTGTAAAAAGATTGTGGCATATTGTACCAAGGATAATGATGAACATAAAGTCGAGCTGTTTTTAAACAGAAAGCCTCAAATTTATCAGTGTCAATGTTTAAACCACATGAAGTTGTTGCCAATATAATATGCAAATTTAGAATCAGTTCAACATCAATATTTAAAATTTCTGCAAACTTTTCCGCATTATGAAGTGCTCTTCGAGTCGTATTTCCATCATTTGATGTTCCACTACCACCAGATGTCGGAACATTAACTATCAAGCCCATTTCATCTTTAAATCTATTTTGAATTTGTTGTCTCAGAGCCTTTACTTTAGATTTATCTTCTGCTGTTCTTGCTGCCACTTTTTCAAAGTCATTTTATATCCAATATGTAGTAAACATTTAAAAAACGTACCCAAGCATGTAAGGATGATAAACCAAATGAAGAACTGCCTCCCATACCCCTTTTCAAAACCATTTTTTCAAAACCATTTATTGCTTTGGGACTTGCCCCACATATACCATAGCATTGACTAGAATTTGTAACATCTGAAAGAGTAGTGTGAACTTTTCTATTAATCATAGTAATTTGTGTTATATGATGTATTTTGATTTTTTTATTATTTATATCAACTTCAGTATCTTGCAAGTTTGAAATCTCAATCTTATAAGATCCTCTTCTGATTTAAGAACTGGTGCCGTTTCTTTTTCAAATTTAAAACGCAGAGGTCTACAGTACATTGTTGATGATGGTCGTAGATTTCGCCGAGCTGGGTACCGTTTTCCATTTGAAAAGCATCTCTTGTCTAATGCCTCTAAGTATGTGATAAAAGGTGCCCGCTTATTGTTTAAATTTCTTCTTACTTTTCCTTGCGATATTTATTTATATATGTGGCACCATCAAAGTCTATTTTGTATCTCAGAGAAAGTCCATTTGGAGTGCCTTTAGTGCTAAGGACATCATACTGTGCCTTGCATATTCTATTTACTGTATGATCCACCAAAGCTTGCAGTTTTATTTCAGCTAAAAATCTGAGACAGATATATCTGAAGAGTAGCATAACAGCTTTGCGTCCCGAACATCATTAGATTATAGAGGATATATATCAACTCCCTATTCAACTACTTGACTTCGAATAATTTGGTAGGAAGCTTTTGTTAATCTAACATCTAAAAGAAGACAAAAAACTTTAGACATTCTACAATCTTTTTTGAGGTTTTTTCATTTGGATTTTTTTCTCTGTTTAATTTCTGAAGCAAATTGTAACGCAGAAACAGAAAACATTCAGTTAAGTGACTAACTTTATGTTTTTTGGTTTTAGTAGAGTAGTCATCAAAGTTTGTCTTAATTGGTCTTCCAATAGGTATTGATGTTACATTTAAATCTTCATAAACTTGGCTTTGCAGCCATTTTTTATTCTTTCCTTCAAATCGAGCCATGCTGCTATGTGACTTGCGCAACTTATCTCGTAGATGCGTTATTATAATTCCAAATTGCTTCTTGTTGCAATCCAAAATCATAGCATCAATAAGTTTGTCCACAATACCAGAGTCAGATATTTGTAGACTATTAGGCTTATGCATAATGAATGCATAGATATCAAAATATTTCATTTTAAGCCTGTAAATGCGAAAAATATATTATTCATGAGATATTTGGACAACCAAATATAAAACAAGCTCCAAATATTTATATGTTTATTTAATGGGATAAAAGATAAAAAGTTTATTTTAATGTGATAAAAAATTTTGCTAAAAAAATTGCGATGATTGGAGATTGGGAACACAAAAAAATAGTCTAATGTTGGGCCCCCCAGTCCCAAAGATGAAACTTGTAAAAATCATGTATAGAGACGCAGCTGACATCCGCCGACAATAGGTAAAATATATACTGATAATGTATATATTGGGCAAGATATTTCAAGTTTCAAATTTCTAGAGCACCCTGAACCGCAAAAGTATTTCATTATTTAAGTAAAATTTTCACTAAAAAAAGTACTTTAAATACGCCATCATTAGAAATCAATTTATTTGATATAGCTTACGCGTAAAATAATTTTGCAACAACTCATTTGATAATACTTAGTTTTATTTAAATATGCAATAAAAAAATAATGTTTTCAAAATTAATAATAATTTTATGCTTATGAGTAACACGAAAAATATTATTAAATCAAAAAAAATAAAATTTTTTAAAAAAAACCATTTTTTATTAATAGCTTAAAATCCAAACAACATGATAGTTATACAGAAACATATACATTTTTAAAAAGAGTGTTTAAGCTATATAATGATATATAACAATTTCATTTTTGAGAATATTTTTTTTATACTTTTTGCCACCACCTGGCCCACTGTGCAGTGGGCATAAAAGCTTTAAAACTGGACAAATGCAGTTTTTTTTTTGTTTTGAATTTTTAAGTTAAATAATTATTTAATAAAACTTAACAAGTTGGGCAAATGTTAGAAAAATTACTCCATAGATTTTTAAACATTTATTTACAATTGTCAGACGTTTTTAATGTATTTTCGAGTAATTTTGAGTTAAGTTTATTAAAAAACCGGTAAGCGATAATTGAAAAAGCAAGAAAATCAAAAGCTTGCATGAATAAATAATATTAAAACGCATTCTAATCGGTTCACTAAAATAAATAACAGTAATTCGAATTTAATGTAAAAAGTCACTCAAACTTGCTAAAAACAAATCACACCATACACAAAAAAAACCTCATCAGTTTATGCGTTCATGACCTGGTTTCGATACCTGGTTTCTACTGATATAATTGAAATATTTCCATAATGCAATCAAAAGGGCTCAATAAGTGCAACAATAAAAGACAAAAAGTTTTACACTCTGTAATCATCAGCAACTTCATAAAAAAATTAAATAAATATAAAATATTTTAAATGTATTTTTTTTAAAGACCTAATAATATTTATTTTAACCACTTTAAAATTAATTTTTCATTCGCAAATGCTAGATGCAAACTTGAAAGATGCTAAAAGCAACCTGAAAAAAAATTTGAAACAAACTTCAGCTTGAACACCGTATAAACAAAGTAGTACTAACAGCTAAAGTTATTTTTTGAACAAAAGAATTGAGCTAGAGTATTAGTTCAGGTTAAAGTTCAGTCCTAACTTAAAAAAATCACGTTTATAAGATGAACCAGAGACTTTTTTCATTTTTGTTTAATGTTCAGTTTTGAAGCAAATCTGCCCCGTTGTGCGTCAGGTGGTCCACAACAGCAGCTAAGCAATACATTTTTAGATTCATTCTTTAATATTTAAATAGTTAAATTAACTTTAATGCCGTCAGAAACGCTTAAATCATTCCTAACATAACGCGCAATGGTTTCCTTCACGTAAACAAGAACTCCACCACCGCGTTTATTTGTATGTCTCTCTTGAGATATAAACTCAAAACGGATAACTTTTAACCAATTAATGCAAAATTGCCGTTCTTACATCCAGTGCACTCCCTCTATGCTATCTTTTTTTCTTAACTTTTTCTGTTTCTCACTTTAACATTCTTCGTTGCTCTTAAACTCACTTACTCTTGGTCCGCGAAGACAAGTTCAGCTCACTAAAAAGCATCCGTCATGATGCTCTTTAGTGAGCTGAACTTGTCTTCGCGGAATCCTCATAATTTCTTAGTTTGAGGAATATAGTTTTATGTAGGGTTGCTAGACGTCCGGCTTTTACGGAGGAGAATATAGCGCCAAAGCTGTAAAATTAATTTGTTTATTTTTTACTGTTTTCTCCTTCGTAAAAACGATCTGTTAACCCTATGGTTCTCGGTAGTTTGTCTTTAACTCTTCCTATTCGATGGGCTTGCTCAACCACTATATCGCCGGCAATTTCAAGCTGACTTCTAAGATATTTTTAACTGCTCTTGAACAGTCATCCCACGTTTCATACTTTCATGGAATTAAAAATATATAAGCCGTTTATTTTGAAAGAGGCATAAGTAACTTTGTTTTTAAGCAGAGATTTTAAAGGTTTGTTTTATAATATATACTGTTATACCGTTAACTAGCAAAACTTCTTTCTAAGATATCTCAATAATTTTTCAACACAATTGGTTTTAGTTATTTCACAAATGAAGAGATACCGTTACATTGTAATCATAGTTATCAATAACGTGATTTTTATGAAAAGGTGACTTAAGCCAGTTTCACACGGCGCATTTATTGATTGATTGTTCTCAAAGAAATAGTATACTTTTAATGAAATTACATTGATCCTGACGTTAATATTTTTGACAAACTTTCAATCAAAACTAATAAATATAATGTCAGTAAAGCTTCTATTTATTTCTTAAATTTATTAGAACCAGCAACAAAATGCTATATTTATTACGCATACGTGGTTCTCCGCTTAAATCAATCAGTAATGTAGGAAAGAACTTTTTATAGCAATATTTGAAGAAATCCTTTAGAGCAATTTTGCAAATGAACGAATTTGTTTAAGCGATTGAAGAAATAAATTTATAGAGTGATTCTTTTAATATTATAGTTTTCATACTAATGAGATAACTGTTCCAGTTTCAATTTTGCGCAGTGTTAAATAAACTTATTAAAATTGAAGTTTTTATCTTCGGCGGAAAAAATATTTAATCGTCAAAAACAATTTACACGTTATACAATTAAAAAAAAAAAAACTTCGTTGGTTCTCTAAAACAAAGTTACTTTTAAAAAAGTTATTTTTATAAATCAAATTTAAAGAAATGTTTGGTGGTTAATTGCAAAAATTATGACTATTTCACAAAACGCGGAAAACCGCAATTGACACAATAACCAGTTAAACCGAAACTCCAACTTCAGTACTATTTAAACACTTTATTAGAGTTTGATAGTAACTTAAAATATATAAATTTGATAAGCACAACGAATGAGTGAACAATTCTTAGAAAACCGCAGAATTTTGTTGATTTTTCCAGATGTTTCTTAAAATAACCGATTGTTAATGACGTTATCTCAAATAAGATATAAATATTTGTTTTGATGTTAGTAATTGTAATTCGCAAACAAAAGAGTTCAAAAAAGCTTTTCTGATCTGGTAAGAATTATTTTGGAATTTCATTGTTATTAAAAATATAGTTATTATTTTGTTCCATTGTTTGATGTTTTTTTTTTTACATCTGCTTTTCTTAATTTTTGATGGTTTTATTTTTTGGTATTTATTCGCAAAAATAATTTTTTATTTTAGTTCAATTAGCTTTTAAATTTTTTTTATCTAATTTGCGATTTTTTAGAGAAAGAAAAAAAATGTCTTTGTGGCACGTCCCTGTTCATAAATATTTTCCAACCGATCCATTTTTGGACGATATTATGGAGATTACTTTTCCTCCATTGAGATATTATCCTTTGTTTGATATCGGAGCAAATGTCTTTCCAAAAAAAAAGACATCTAAGAAGGAAGATGGCTTTTACGCCAATCTTGATGTCAAACACTACAAACCAGAAGAAGTTACACTTAAAGTAGAAGGTACTTTTATCAAGGGCTGTCTGTTTATATACTATTATTAAAAACTGTCTAATAAAAAGTTGATGAAGTAACTAGCGGGTTGCAACTTCATCAACTAATTTCGCTTTATCCGTTAATTTTTAAATTTGCTGCAACCGTTTCTCTCTAAAGTAAAACAACAATTTAAGCAATACTTTATGCATTGAATTAACAAAATATTAAAACAACGGCAACTATTGCAAGCAACAATATTTACAGTCTTTTGATATTGTTTATATTTCCTTCATTGATAAGTTGCTGTCTTTTTCTTAAATTGCAATTTTTCTTGAAAGCAGTCTGCGTAGGCTTTTAATGCACGGTTTTGTTAAAAATGTTAAAATTTGTTTAAAAACTTAAAACGTTAAAATGCTATAGCTCCTCGCTGTTCATTGTTATTTCTTGTTTAGGACAAACTCTTGAAGTAAGTGGAAAACATCGTAATGAAAATGAAAATGGATTTGAGTGTAGTGAATTCCACAGAAAGTATACTATTCCAGATGACGTAGACCCGACAGCTCTTACTTCAAACATTAGTCAAGATGGCGTTTTGCATATCGAAGCTCCTAAAAAGTTACCCGCAATGCCTGAATCTGGAGAATCAACAAAAGAGACATTTAAATGCGCTTTAGATGTAAAAGGTTTCAAGCCAGAAGAAATTTCGATTCAAGTAAAAGGTAGAGATTTAGTTGTTCACGGCGAATCTAAAACTGAAAACAGTGGCGAGCATGGTTTAAGTTTTCACCACAAGCAGTTTACCCGGAACATATCTCTGCCGGATGATGTTGATCCAGCTCGTTTAAGTTCTCGTTTTACTAAAGACTCTAAGTTAACGATAGAAGCTCCGCGAGATCAAGCTCAGGCTCCACTTAAACTTGAAATCAAAATGGAAGAATAAAGTTTCTTTAAACTTTCTTGACTTTTTATTATAACAATATATTGTATTTTTTCTTTGGGTATATTTACTTTCTGATAATTTATTTACTGATGTAAAGCTTTCTTATTTATTTATTTAATTATGCTAAAAACATTTTTTTTTTGTTTTTTTGTCGTTCTCCCTATACCCAATGGGGCTACTACAGTTGAGGAGACTTTGTTGCGGTTATAATCCTCTCTCAATTTTAAATTCGAAATACAAACTTTGACGGGAAAAGCCGCTGCGCGGAGAAACAAATTAAGCACAGGTCAAGTTCAGGCTCCACTTAAACTTGAAATCAAAATGGAAGAATAAAGTTTCTTTAAACTTTCTTTACTTTATTTTAACAATGTTTGTATTTTTTCTTTCGGCATCTTTACTTTTTGATAATTTATCTACTTTTTTTATTTTTATTTTACTTTGCTGTTTAACAAAATTTACAATAAGAAAGATCATACACATATTATAAATAGTTAGAGCAAGAAGGAGATGCTTATTATTTTTTCGCGGAACACCGTTTATATTGTCGCCTTTAGTTTATGAAACAAATTAAAAATTAAAAGTGAAAATTTACAGGTTGAAAATTGTATGGTAAAACACAATATATTACAAATAGTAAATCGTATAATAAGATATATTTAGGTTAAAGTATGGTAATTTCGGCAGGGAGATAAATTTGGAACCCCTTCAAAAAGTACCTAAAAATATTTATTTGTTGGAATATTAAAATTTTAATTAGGTATTGTAGTAAGATAACAATTTTCCTAAAAATATTAGATTAAACTTTTATTTTTACATTACAGGTACGTTAATTTATGATTATTAGATTTTTCTTAACATTTTTACCTTTTTGAAAATGTAGGATGAAAGATTTTTCTCGGAGATTTTAACCAAAAGCTGTTATTTATTTTATTAAAAAATATAAACGGAGTAAAACGTGAGCAACAATAACATAAAACTCAAAACGTGTCGCATCGCTCAACCTTCAAAAACCTGCACCTACAAACTTGATCTACAAAATAAAACATCTACTAAAAAGTGGAAATAATTTTTAGATATCCTACTGAGACCAAAATCGATTTCAACCGAATATAGGCCTTTTTTAATTCGACTGATTTATGACGTTTTTAATTTTGACCGATTTTTTTCTCAATCTATTTTAGAGACTTTAATTTTCAACCGATTTGCGATAATTTGATTTTCAACCGATATTCATTTCAACCTACTAGTCTGTGTTTTTACCGTTTTTTCTTTGCGCCTTTAAAGATTTTTTTTCAAAAACCATTAAAAATAAATCAAGAATAGACAAGTTTATAATAACTTGAATTAATGCAATATTTTTTATAAAACGATAATTTATTTAATTAAACAAACACAAGTGATGGTATTTTATTTAGTTACAAAGCAATCTCTAGTCAATAAACTATTTGCTGTGGTTCACGACTTTAGAAGGGATTTTTAGAAAAGTAAAAATAAGATGGAAAAATTAACAGATAAAAAAAATAAGCACAAAAAGTAAAGTTAAAAAAAAAAAAGAATAATAAAAAAATTAATAAATAAGCATATATATATATATATATATATATATATATATATATATATATATATATATATATATATATATATATATATATATATATATATATATGCGTATGTAAGTGTGTATTTATATGCACACGTGTATATATTTGTTTTATTATTATTATTATTTGTATATTGATTGTATTATTATAATTATCATTGTTATTTTTTTTATTTTTTTTTCAATTATCAAAAAATTGTTTTATATTATCATATTAATCATTGTTGTTTATATTATCGTTATAATTTTTGTTTTTATCTCACGTTTTTAATCAATATAATTGTTTTATATCTTAGTTACCAAGGTTACGTATGTGCTTACTAGGGTGTCCCAAAAATATATCATAAATCGAATTTTAATGTGCGGAATACTACATTAAGCATAATTTTATCCATAAAGAAAAACAAAACAAAAAATTAAGTTTTTAGCTCAAGCGGAAGGTTATTTAGGTGAATTCACTTTTATATAATAATTTATAATAAATAAATTTTGATTTAAAATTGATTTTTATCCGAGTCAACTTTTATTTATGTTTCGACAAAAGCATGGCCAACAATAAAAATAAATGATGCGTGTTTTATAAACAATAAAAACTAATGATGCGTAAGCTTAACTCAAGCCACTATATAATTAAAGTTGAAATCAAGTTAAAAAGTTGTTTTCAACCAAGAAATTCGTCTAAAACACAGGTTTGAACTTCTATATAAAACTTATTTACCAGTTTCACTATGTTTTCATTATTTTTTGTATATATTATAGAATATACTATAATCTTTAGTAGTATACTACAAATGTGTCTAATGAGGATTTTTTAAAAAAAATAAATTTTAGAAAATGTCTCTAAACATATATTATCACGTTAATTCACTGAGAACAGATATTGATGATGCATCAAAAGCTACAAGGAAGAGGAGACAATTTTATTTGCTAGGGTTTCCTTTACAGAGTTTTGCCCCTAATAGACTTCCAACAAATGGAGAAATGCTCAGAAGGTATTACTGGCTTAATCTCGAAAAAAGCATAAGGTAAATCTGAAAGTAATTAACAAAAGCATTACATTTTTTACACGTTTAATGTTAACTTTTTAATGTTTTTTTTAAACTTTTTAGCACCACACAGATCAACATCAAAATTGGTTGTCCAGTTGCTTCCGGGAAGACGTATTTAAGATGCTCCAGGTTTGCTGATGGAGTGTGCAGAGAGAATACTAAGCAGATAGTTACTGGTGTCTGTATTCTGAGAGAGCTTGTCAATTTATGGGAGCAGTCTGGGTTTAATGATGTTTTCATTGTGACGGAGCAAACTATCAAAACCAGAATCACCAAAAAAGTCAAGGAATACCATACTTTAAAAATGCTAAAAACACTCGAACTACCAGAGGGTAGCTACAAAAAGAAGGTGGACTTTCTTGAAAGAGAGCAGTGCTCTCTTCTCTATTAATAAAACAAACATATTTGATTTAATAAAAAGTGATAAAAACAGGGATGATGAGGCTAAGAAGGAAGACATAAAATTCTTGAGGCTTTGTCTGAGAGGGGATATGGACAAATTCGGGAACATGGACAATAAATTTTGTGAAAATGCTCACAGGGCACAAGAAAAAATAATTAAGATGTCTGAAAAAATCCAAAGAAATAGAGATAAAAATAAGACAAAGGAGATTAGCTATTTGGAAAGTGACTTTTCAGGCACAGATAGTGACAATCAAACTGAGTGCGACGAACTATATTTACCTCCAGCTAAAGTCCAGAAAAAACAGAAAAGGTTTCAGAGTGACATCAAAGTTTGTCTTCAGTTAAGTATGGAAAATATTCTTAACAATTGGATTCCAATTATGACCAGATTTGGATTTGGAGTCCGTCCGGGTATGTGTCTTTTGTCTTCTCTTTACAAGGCTGGTGGAGTTAATATTGATAATATCTCGATATCAAGATCAACTCTAAACAGGAAAACTCATAATGTTGTGGAGTCTGAGGCACAGATAATTAGAGAGGAAAACATTGATAAAATAAGAGGTTTAAAAGTTGTGGTACATTTCGATACCAAGATTTTGAAAAGATACGATTGGGAAAAAGGAATTTCTAAATATGAGGATAGAATTGCTATCAGCGCATCTTCACCAGAGTCTGGTCCACTAGACTTTCTTCTTGGCATCTTAAAAATCGAAAGCTCCAAGGGAAGTGATCAAGCCATTGCAATTCAAACAATGCTTGAATACTATGAAATGTCGGATCAGATTATTGGATTGTGTTCTGACACAACATCCAGTAACACTGGTAAAAATAAAGGTGCTGTAAGTATTACTATTTTCTATGCCCTTAAAAGACCGGTTCTCTGGTTAATGTGCAGAAATCACATTTATGAAAGACACGTGGCTCATGTGATGAAATAAATATTTGGTCCTACAAGTAGTCCCAGCAAAAACTTTATGTAATTCTCCAAAAACTATGGCCGCAGATTCACGTAGATGTAAACAAACTTGAGAGAATTGTAAAGTTTGACTGGTCTCAAGATGCTTTTAGGCCCGGCTCATTACTGTTCAAACTTGCCTTGGATACTAAAGAGTTTTGTATTAGAGCTCTTCATAAGAATACTTTTCAGAGAGGTGATTACAAGTATCTTTGTGAGCTTATGGCATTATTCCTAGGAGCTGAGTTATCAAACTTTTCATTTAAACAGCCTGGAGCTCATCATGAAGCAAGGTTTATGGCTGACTGTATATATTTACTGGTTATTCAGATGACTCAAAAGTACCACCCTGCTGATTCCGAAACAGTTGGAAAAAATACAATAAATCATCTGAAAGTCGCAACCAACTACATAGTATTTTTTCATGGACTCTTCTTTCTAAAAAGCCCTAATGCTTCTCAAGCACCTTCAAATGATTTAATGGCGTTCGATATTGCTTTTCAGTTACAAACAGTAGACGAGTTTAAAGAATTTGCAGCAATAGGAAAGGTTCTTTACCAAAGTATTAAGCGTCACACTTGGTATCTGTCTCCGCAACAAGTCATTTTTGCTCTTGCTGATAATGATCTGAAAACCGAAGTTAAGACCAACATGTTAAACAAACTGCTTTCTTATGATATCCCGGAATTAAAAGGTCTGATTAAAAAGAGACCTGAAACTAAGGTTGAAATTATTCCTATATCAAAATTAGAAGACTTTGCCAACGAGCAGTCCTACCTTTTGTTCTTGCTATTGGAGATCTCCAAGAAGGAAATTCTGCTATGGAAAGAAAAAGGCATCGATGCATGTGAAAATGAGGAAGTTTCCCAGTCTGTTTCTTACTTTTCAAAGTGTGTAAGAGCACTTGCAGTTGTAAATGACCGTGCAGAATGCCACATTAAGTTAATTCAAGATTTCATAGAGAGAACACACAATGAAGACAGGCTTCAGGATACTCTCCAGGTATTTTCTTCAATAATACGAAATATAAATGTGATTTTTAGTTGTTATTAATAATAATGGTTGTTAATGTATATGTAGTACTTTTTATAAATTTATGTATTTGCAATTTAGGTAGTTCAGAAGAGCCGTAAAATGGTTTCAAAGAACGCTACAAAGAAAGATTTAAAAATTATTTAGTTAAATATTATTTGTATTAATAATATTGGTTTATGTTATATTATTTTTGATATTTGAAAAAAGTGACTTTTTGATGTCGAAAAGGTCAAACTTTTATATCTCATAGTTTTCGAACGTTAAAAGATTTTTGTGTCAATTTTAAATTTTATCGACGAATATAGATTTAGTTGAGAATAGTAAAAAAAGTTACGTATCACCTTGTTGCTAGTACGTTTAGGGCAGTTGTAGATAAAACTTTAGGGCTTTTTGTTCCCAGGATCCAATCATTGTAATTTTTTGCAAAGCATCCTTATTTATCATAAGTATAAACATATATGTTTGGAGTTTGTTCTATGTCTGAAAATTAAATTCAAACGTTAAAAAATGCTTTATCTGCGCATGCGCCTGCATTTTAAAAATTGTTTGCTGCTCATTTTGTTGCATTTAAAACAAATTTCTCCTTAAAATTGATGATTTATTTTGTAAAAAAATTTACTTGAAAAGTTTACGACAAGCATATTTGTTTGTTTAACACGCAGCAATTTTTTTGTTTGCTTAGGTAACAATTGTAATTCGAATAATATGAACTAAGTTATTATTAAGTCAAGTTTTACTTAATAAATTAAAAGTGAATTCACCTAAATAACCTTCCGCTTGAGCTAAAAACTTAATTTTTTTTTTGTTTTTCTTTATGGATAAAATTATGCTAAATGTAGTATTCCGCACATTAAAATTCGATTTATGATATATTTTTGGGACACCCTACTAGGGATGCGCTGAACCCGGTTTTTGGCCGAACACCGAGTCCGAACGTTCGGCCATAAAATTTTACCGAACACCGAACGGTTCGGCAACCGAGCCTTTACTATTTTTGAAAAAAAACAACATAAGTTTTGAAAAATTGTGTTATCAAACATTTAACATTTTATTGTGTTATTAAAAATTTGTTAAAACATTAGTAAGAAAATATAAATTTTGTTTGAAAAATTATAAAATAACTTTGAAAAATTAATTTATTATTGGATGATTGTTTGTGGTGTAAAGAAAATAAATGTTAACATTTTTATTTGTAGTGTAAATAAAAATGTTAACGATTTTTTTTGAAAAAATAATACAATTATTAAAGTTAGGTAATATAAATAAATGTATAACCTGTAACGTATTGGATAAAATAACATAATATGTAACATGATGGTTATATTTTAAGATATATTTATACAGTTTAAATTTAAAATTCTTTATTTTTGGTTGAACTTCTTTTTTATAATTTAGAAAAATATTTTAATCTTGTAAAAGTATAAAACAATGTCTTCCAAAAAAATATCTTTTAAAAGTACTGTGTGGAAATACCTTGAAGTTTCTAAGAAACACATTCGTTTTTGTATCTGCCTATGCAAAGCAATACTCTCTAGAGGTGGAAATTGTCCAAAGACATTTACCACTAGTGTAATTAGGCGCCATTTAAAAAAAAAGCACCTTGTGGAGTATGTATTAGCTGAAAAAGAGTCTGATTAAAAAAAAGTTATTGAAACATTGACTGTTTCTACATCAAGCGATTCGGACATAAAAAAACAATTAGCATAAGTAGAGAGTATTAATAAAAAAAGGTTGTGGAATATTAATGACAATAGAGCAATCAAGATTCACAATCGCATTGGAGAAATGATGGCATTGGATGTTCAACCATACACAATTGTAGAAGATCTTGGTTTTAGAAAACTAATTGAAGAGATATGCCCTAATTACCAAATACCCAGTAGGAGTTACTTTAGTGAAATTATTGTTTCACAAATATATGGTAATCTGCTTAATTCAATCAAGAGTAATATATTTTCTGCCAGTTATACCTACCTTACAACTGATATTTGGACAGCAAATAGTTTAAATGTTGCCTTCATAAGCATGACTGGCTCAATAATGAATTTTCTCAACAGAGAGCAGTACTCAGAGTTATGCATTTTCCAAAAAGTCACACAGGAAAAAACATAAGTCAGTATTTACATAAAGGTTTGCTAAGTTTTGAAATTCCACACACAAAAATGAGAATGAATATGTAATAAAAAGTTGGCTAAATGACCAGATGCTAGAAATGCAGCAACATAATTTAGAACTTGAATCCTCTGATTCTGATTGTGAAGAACCTACAGTAAGTAACACAAATGAAGTGTTTGTGAAACCAGCGTATACGAAATTTAATCAATTTTTTTGGCTAGTTTTCAAACTGACAACTATAAATGAATGTGATTCCAATTTTTCAATTCTTAAAGATAGCAAAAGCTCAACGCGGTTAATCCATGTACTGGAAAATACACGAATTTTGCGTTTTTATAAAAAGGTTATGATTCGCTGTATTTTTTTAACCCGAATAATTTTTAGAAAAAACATTTTTTTTTTCTCCTAGCGCTTTAGTTTGTCTAAAATCAAACAAAATTAAATTTTTTTTAATTACTCAAGTTTAGATATAAAATTTTGCTTTATAGTTGATGGACCATATTTTGGTATAAAATAGTGCTGCTCTCAATGAAGATAAACATTAAACTAAGAAAACTTTTTCAAACAAGTTTTAAGTTACATGTTTAATTTCTAACCAGTCATATGTCTGCAAACATATTAAAGGTCGAAAAAAATTAGTTATTTCAAGTTTAAAATCTGTTTTTTCCATTTTATATGAAAGTTTTTATTAGTATGAGTGTGAAGAACACACAAATTGACATACGACTAGTTAGACTTTTAAAGTTAAACCTCTTAAGGTTTATTTAAAAGTCTAAGCTCAAAATTCAAACATTACTGTGATGTGAGCCATCCCTATTTTATAATGCCATAAAACTATTTAACAAAAATTCCGGTCTTTAAATTATCATAGATTAATATATATATTTTATTTGAATATATATAATTTTTATTTATTTTGTTGAAAATATATATACATATTTTCATACTCCATCGCAAAAGATATGTTAAGTTTTAAACAATATATATAGATATTGTTTAAACTTAACATATCTTTTAAAACTTAACATATCATATTGTTTAAAAACAAATGTTGCAGACCGGAAAAAAAATATGTTTGTTATCACCGAGAACAAACAAGACAAAAAAGTTTGAGAACTTGCATTAACGGCGTTGAGAGGTTTAAAAGATCACACTCTAATGTGCAAATGATCAACATGGAAATTTTTGGATGTATTGGAGTATTTAATAGGCATCTCGTTTAACAAACTTAAGTTCAATAATAAATCTTATTCGTTTAAATTCCTATTTGTTATTTTAACATACAATTTGTTATTTTAACAAATGGTGATTTTATAATATTAGATTTTTGTGATGAACTAAAATAATACTCAATTGATGCAGGGGGTACTTATTTTACAATTATTTTAGTTAAGTAATAATTTTGGTAAATCTATTATTCCATTTGGTCAGATTACATTTATTCTGTATTGAAAATACATAATAAAATTTAAACTAAAACTGTATTGAAATTCATTTATAAAATCTTATGTCCTTCTATGTTCAATTGGTACACTTTTTTTAATAAAAACTTTATCCATTTAAATCGTAGCTATGGTACGAGTTAAATTTTATTTATATTTAGATAAATTTATGATGAATTCCAAATTTGCATTATTGGCCGAACATTTGCTAAGGTTCGGCCGAACCAAACGTTCGGCAAAACAGCCGAACGTTCGGTTTTGCCGAACATTCGGCGCATCCCTAGAGCTTACTTAACATTATTAATTGTACTATTTGAAAGCAACCTTCAGATGTAACAGCAACATAACCTTGAAACGTAACAGTAATATATTTATAAAATTACCAATTACAAAAGTATTGTTATTATTTAGCAAGAAATAAAACAAATTTGTATTGAAATATTTTTGTAAAAAATTGTCCAAAAAATGCGCACTAAAACTCGAATATTTGCCATCTTTTTTAAAACAACGGGTCAACAGCTCATTTGTAATCAGCTGTTTATGGCTAATCTGAAATCATCTAATTTTAATAGCAAGATAGACACTCTTTCCTTTAAGAATTGGTTTAGAGATCTTATTGTTAGGACATGAAAAAAATAGTTTAGAAAATACTGACAACGGTAAGGTGCCGTATAACTGTTAACTGTAAAAACTGTTTTTCAAAAATTTAAAATTGGTTAAACTAGAAAATTACTGGATAAGATAATCTCACAATATATCTTCTTACAAATTATTTTGTGATAATTTTTAATTCAATATTCACGTTCACACTTATAGTATGAACTTGATATTGAATTTACTATGTTCTTGTGTGAAAATTGTACGGATCTATTGATAAATGCAAACAAGGAATAGTATATAATTTGGGTTTAAATTTAATTTTGTGCAAAACAGAAAACTTTGATTATATCAGTATAGTATTTGCTGTGCTTTCATTAACACTATGACACCCATTTCATAACAACTACAAGCCACAATTTAATACAAAATTGTCCAATTTATTTTAAAATTTAATTGTTGAAGTCGATTTCACTAATTTACTCGGTAAATTATTCCAATCGTTCGCTGTTCTATTCGTGATATATTTATTTCGGGGTTCATATTTACATATTTCTCTTGAGTAATTCATACACACTAAAAATTAAAGGTAGAAATTTTTAGTTAAGGTAGGATATGTGATATACCCTTAGTAAGGTATAATTTTATACCTTATAAGTTAGAAAATTATACCTTTAAGTTAGAAAATTGTATGACAAATAATTGTTTTTAATATAATTTTCTACCTTAAAAGGTAGAAAATTATACCTTACTAAGGGTATATCACATATCCGACCCTAAGGTAGAAATTTCTACCTTTTTTTTTTAGTGTGTACTGTGACCACTTGTTGTGACATTATGTTTAAAAACTAGTCGATTATACAGTTTAACACAGATAATATCTTTAAAAACTTTGAACATCTGAATCAAATCCCCTCTTTTTTGTCTTTATTGTAATGTTGTTATGGTAATGGAAATCACGCCTGTTACCCTGTGCTAGACACTTTCTAATATTTTTATGTCAGTTTTTCTAAATAAATACCAAACTAAAACCGAGAGCTTGATTAGAGTTTTAATATATACAGTACATAATTTCCAAATACCTCGGGTCAAAAACTAAAAACATGTGTTTAATCATACCAAGCATAGAGTTTGCTTTAAAGGCGCATGCAATTAATTGTTATTTCCATTTTAGGTCATCCACACCCAAATCTCGTTCGCTCACTTATGTATTTAATTGAATATTGTTAATAAAATAATTGCTTACGATGTTTGAACCGTAAGGCACTACAAAATATTTTATTATACTTAACTCAACTAGCCATTTTTTAGACCAATTAAACATTTTTTAAATCGTTTTGAAAAAGTAAACCATCATTTGAGGAATCCAAACTTAACATGATTTTAATGTCATTGCCATATAGTTTACAATCATTCTTTAGTCTATCAGAAATATCGTTAATATAAACAATGAATAGGTAGGATCCGAGTAATTACCCTTGTGGAACATCAATTGGCAGAAATTTGCAGAAATAAAATGAGAAATAATGTTTAAAGTTACTAATTAATTAGTTGTGCATGAATTATTTTTTACAAAGCGGCATTGGTTTCTGAAGCTGTTTGTTAAATTTGTCAGTATTCTGTGATACACTAATATTAAAATGTTCACACATACAAGTCCTTTTTTTTTTTTTTTGTAGTTACTTAGGTGCTCCCTCATAGTCTTATCACAAAGCACGGTAGGAGAGCATTTAGCTAGAAGTTTACGCCTCCTTCCGTACCAATGTCGCCTGTTAGGCTAGAGCCGGTGTCAAACCACGGACTTCTGGGTTCGAACCACTATCACCACAATGTATGACAGAACCTGGATTATACAAAATTGAAAAATTCATTTCTTTCACAAGTTTGAAAAAAATATTTAACAACTTATAGTAAATGAAGTTATAAAACTTGTTATAAATTTCGTATAAAAATTGACTCTGCGACTACCAAAAGCTTGTTGCTATGCAAAGTTATGTATGTGTAACAACAAAAAACTAGCGTTGGCACATCGTTGTATTTTAAGTAAGGGCTGCATTTTAAGATAATTCGACGTTATATTTTGTGTTGCTTCATCGAATCATAGTTTGAATATAATTTTTATTTTCTCTTATGTTTATTTATTAAGAAATATCTGGTTTATATAAGGGGTTACGTGTATATATGACCCATGCAGTCGCGTTGGTATTAGGCTTATGATTGTTATCATTGCTAAACAAGCGTTATTAGATCAACATTGTATGTACATTGGAAAAAACATCCAACCTTTGCGATGTTTTTATACGAGTATTTGTACTAGCTGAAAGCAATAATGGCCTGATAATTTGTGCTGGCTGAGTAGCAATAATAGCCTGTAGTTACAGGCGGATAATATATCACCATTTTTGTACAATGGTCTTACATTTGCGGATTTCCATTGCCATGGCAAGTAGCAAACTTCAATTGAAGCTTTGAAAATTAAAGTTATTGGTGATGCCTATGCGGTAGAATAATTTTTAAAAATTGTTGGTTGAAGAAGGGCTGGACCGCAAGATTTATAAGATTTAATAGATTTAATTTTGTATGCGATTCAACAATACTGTCATCAATACCTACGGTGTTATTTGTATTATCCAGTTTATGCAAGTTCACATATTTATGTAATAGTTTGGATTTTTTTTAAAATTTTTTAACTAATTCTTGTTCAAATAATTTCCTAACTAATAAAACTTCTTTTTTTATTACTTTACATATTACTTTGTACTGTCTAACTTGAACTATATCTATATTGTATGAAACTAAATTGAACTATATCTTTTGTACTGTCTAACTTGAACTATATCTTTTGTACTGTCTAACTTTAACTATATCTTTCCATTCAGCCAAAAAAAATGATGTAACAAAGAGTTTTCTTCTTAATTATTAAAAAAAACCTTTAAATAGCTATTAGTATAAGGATTTTTGCATTTCAAATTTACATTTATTTTTGGGACAAAGAAACTACAAACTTTCGTTAAAAACATCAGTAATATATCTACATTAATTGTCCTGGTTGGTCTTTAAAACAATAATTTAATTTATACTCTTTAAATAACTTATTAGCAAAGTTACCTCTTTTATAATCCATTTTATAAATTGGTTGCTGCAGGCTTACATTTTCAAAAATGATAAATTTAAAACTAAGTAACAAATGACCTTTGACTACGTTGCCTTTGATGAGTTTTGCTTCAAGCTCAGTAATATTATCGAAATAAAATGTTAAAATAAGATTTAATAAAACTGTATGAGTTATTTGTGTTTAATTGAAATGTTGGCTACCCACTGTTGAATCAAAAATTGATCCAAATTAGTTTTTCGAAATAGGAACTTAATGCTACTTCTACTTGATAAAATTAGCCATTAGGCCATTTTGGGACATTAAAGTCTCCCATTATTCCTAAATGCCGAAATTTCCGATATATAAGCCTTAGGGTTTTTAAATAGATTGCTCTGATCTATAATATCTACCATGTAATATGGCCTGTATATACATCCAACTAAATATTTGGATCTGCATATAGTTATTATCTATATTGTCTATATAACGCTACGCCACCTCTCTTTTTTCATTGCTTCTATCTTTTTTTTAGTACAAATTATAACCAGTAATGTTTGTACTTAAAAATTCATTAAACAACGTCTCGGTAACCCCAAATATGTTGGTTTTATTTATGGAGCTTTAATTAGTTATTTGAACTGAGGAAGATTAAATAAACCTTTTGAAAATTTACTTAACTTTGTTATTGATTTTTTATATTTAAAGTGACACAAGTGGATAATGTTTCACCATTACTTTTCAAGGGCTACTCCGCGAAGGCTGGTGAAATTTTTATTTTTATTTTTTTTAGGTGCACCAAGAAGTCCATACGGACTTTTCACATAGAACCGCGGATGAGCATTTAATTGGAAGTTCATGCCTCTTATAAAGATATTTATAAACGTGAGTTTTAATCAGGGCTGTGGAGTCGGAGTCGTGGAGTCGGAGTCGGAGCTCATTCTGGCTGGAGTCGGAGTCGGAGTCGGAGTCGGAAAAATGATATCAACTCCGACTCCAACTTAAAAAAAATCTTTCAAAGTTTCCAAAATTTCATATGAATTTTATATATCGACTGTATAGAGCAGAAACGTAGTATGTCCACGTTTTTATGAAATCAATGTTTTACTATATTCTTATTGGCAGTAACATAACCTTGTAGAGGACATTTGTAATATGTCCACAAGTGATAATTATCATTAGATATAACACAAAACACATAATACTTTGCCATATTTTACAAATGGTTTTGAAAATTGAAATCCGTTTTTCTCCATATTTTGGTTTTTGGACATACTACGTTTGTGCTCTATACAGTCTATATTAGTCATTAAAATATTTTATGTTCTGTCAGTCTAAAGCTTAAGTATCAAACTCTAGCCCTCAAATATATATATATATATATACATATATATATAAATATATATATATATACATATATATATATAAATATATATATATATACATATATATATATATACATATATATATATATATATATATATATATATATATATATATATATAAATATATATATATATAAATATATATATATATATATATATATATATATATATATATATATATATATATATATATATATATATATATATATATATATATATATATATATATATATATATATATATATATATATATATATATATATATATATATACACACACAAATAATTTCTTTGAATACTTCGAAGTTAAAAGTTCTTTATTATCATTTTCTTTATGTCTTTTTTTTTTTCAATTTGTTCAAACTCGATAAGTTACCATGATCTGTTAAAGAAACTCATTAAAAGTTAATTGCCTTGTTAATAACCGAATTTTCCTCTGATAAAAGACGAGCTAATGTTGTGTAAGATTGTATCTTAAAGTTAAAATGTCATTTGATTGTACTAATTCATTATTTGGAACAATAAAACGAGATGCTTGCGGTCTTGGAATTTTACAGTTTAAAAAAAAAACACTTATTTTTAATTTACAAATATTTTCAATTTCAAACGTTTCTTCAAAAGAAAAATGAAAATATACTGAAGTCTTAATTACGCACACTCTTTTGTTAAAAAATATTCCAAAAACAAAAGAACTTTTTAATTACTTTTAACGCGCGGTGTAGCTTTTTACTTTTTCAGTTTACGTACATAAAATACGACTCAACTGTATGTAAGTAGGTATGTATATATATATATATGTATGTTCATTTTAGTTTTATAAAAGAGTTTATAGTAGTCACAGAAATGCATTATTTGTTTATTGCAACTTACCCCACTGGGTAGGTTGAGCAGCTGGGTAAACTTTTCAAATAATTTTTTTAAACAAATCTAAAAACGTTTTTCTTTCCTAAGCCATTTTTAGCAGATAGAATTATCTTTGTAATAGTAAAAAAATAATGTAAACCCGATGCACCGTTAAGGAGATCTGTTAGAATTAGTAAAAATTTCTCAACTAGTCCCGCCTACTGCCCCGACTTACTGCTTTACACTAGTTCGATAAAAAAAACCCTGGTGTCTAAACATAGCACCTGCACTTTTCACATTTTTCTTTCTCGGACAAATATAATTCTAACAAATAAATTTATACATAGTGGACAGCTGTGAAATATATATATTTGTATGTATATACATTTTAATAATTATGTGCAATTATTTTTAGGAAAAACAGTCGTCATTTGAATTGTGAGCACACAATAAAAAAACTGACAAATGTCAAAAAAGCCTTCTGTTAAGTCTGCTGTATTTGAACATTTTACTGTTACTCAAGATGGAAAACATTTTGTCTGTCAGTGTATGACAAATGATCCAGATGAAAACAAATGCTGCGGAGTCAAGATCTGCAGGCAAAAATAAAAATGCTCCTACAAGATCTGCGGAGAAGATATGCAGGCAAAAATAAAAATGCTCCTACAAGAGCTTCCAATCTAAAGAAACATTTACAGCGCTTTCATTCTGAACTATTCAAGTAGTGAAGGAGAAAGACAGCATCGAAAGTAATGAACCAGTGACCAGCACTTCCAGCCAAGCAAGGGAGCAGAGAACTTTGCAGATATCAGTTGCAAGATATTTTGTTAGCGACAAAGTTACTGTGACAATGACAGTAGATACATTTAAAAAAAAGATCATAGAGCTTGTGGTAAAGGATGGTTTGCCTATATCATTATTTTTAAAACCAGCTTTTATAGGTCTTAATGGAGAAATGGCCCGCAAGCTTAGCGTTTCTCTGGAGAGAGAGAGTATTAGAAAATTAGTGATTGAAGAAGCTATTAAACATAAAAAAGAACTTAAAGAATCTCTCAAAGGACGCTTTGTGTTTCTTAAAATGGACGGCTGTACACGTCACAGAGTGAACTATTTTGCGATCAATGTCCGATTTGTTTGTGAAAATAATGAAATAGTTACCAAGACATTGGCAGTAAAAGACACCAAAGCTCATCACACCAGCGAATTTCTCCAGCTCTTAGTGGAAAAGAATCTTCAAGAATATGAACTTAGAAGAAAACAAATTCTTTCAGTTGTAACTGACAATGCTTCAAACATGATAAGTACCATTAAATTGATGAACAAGACTAATGAAAGTGACAGGCAGCTAGAAGAACATACTGGGTTCAGAGAAACAAATATATTTGAAATGGAGGAACACAGTATAGAGACAGAGGAGCAAACCGAAGTTGCTTCAGATGAACAGCAACATGACAGTTTAGATGAGCTTGTTGAAACTATGTAGATACGTTTTCGCATTCATCACATGCACTATGCTGTGCATACGCTACAGCTGGCTATACGGGATGGTCTGCAAGAAGGACATGCTGTTGCACTAATTGAAAAGTTAAGAAAATTGGCTACTGCTGCCAGAACTCCTAAAGTTGACTCAATTTTGAAGAGACGCGCTGGAAAAGGGGCAATTATTGATCAAGTCACACGATGGGGAAGTACCTACTTAATGATTCAACGCTTGGTTGAACTGAAACCCTTTCTCGTAGACATGGCTAATCCTCAATTGATGCTACATGAAAGCCAATGGAAGCAGGTGAAAGAGCTTGAAGAATTGCTACAACATCCATTTGCAGTGACTAAAAAACTGCAAGAAGAGGACTTAACTCCAGGTATTTTCCTTAAGGAGTGGAAAAATTTGATGTTTGCCTGTCTCAAAAAGGAGCGTTATTTGCAAGTGGCATTGCCGCTTCAATGAAACAGAGAGAAAAAGTACTATTAGAAAATAAGATTCTTTTGGCAGTTGTTTATGTAGACCCAATGCATCGGATACTTCTTGATGATCAACAGCTGACTAAAGGAAAAGAAGCTCTGTTTGAAATAGCTGTAAGAATGAACAAGTTACAGAACTGTCAGGAACAAGAAGAATTGGGTCATACTGCCACATCTTCAACATCATCTACTGATGAAGAATTTGATTTTGAGAAATATTTGGACCATAAAGACCGTACAAAGCGTTCCCGCATGGAAAAAGAGTCATCCCTATCAGAGAACACTGCCAGTAAATTTCAGCACAGTTTTTCATGTGCATTAAAAGTAGTGGAACAATTTGACCGTTCATCAAAAGTAACAGTACTGCAAGCAATTAATATGTATCCTGAAATGGTCAGAGAAGTTGCCCGAGTAGTTACTGCCTTGCCACCAACTCAAGTTAGAGCGGAGAGGTTGTTCTCTGCGCTAAAAATAATAAGATCAGATTTGAGGACATCCATGAAGGAAGATCTGATGGAGGCAATACTATTTCTGAGGACAAATTCATAATTTTATTAGTGACTGCATAAGAATTTATTGTATATCTATTTACAAAAGTTCAGAAAATTTATTTGTTCAGAAATCGTTTTCTTATAAATATTGTTTAAAAATAGTGATGAAATAGGCAATCTTAACATTTTAACGCGGTAAATTTGTTTTTACAAATTGGTGACTTTTGGAGGAGTCGGAGTCGGTCCATGATGAAGTTAAGGAGTCGGAGTCGGAACAGCGGTTTACCGACTCCACAGCCCTGGTTTTAATCATTTAAATCTAAAATAAACACAGTTTAGTAGTACCCCATCTTTTTATTAAAAAATATACCCCTTCCGATTTAAGGCCCCCCGTTAAACAATATTATCAAAAAGTCTTCATCCCCCGCTTGATAAACCGCCCCCTCTCTTCCTTTGTGTATTTGGCATTTCAGAGTAACCAACGTAATCTCATCTATCCGTTAAACTTAACGGAGAGTTAGTCAAAAATTTCTTTTTATCTTTATTAATAAAAAAATAATTTTAAATATGAATTTTTTAAATAAATGTTTCACTTTAGTTTTTATTCTATTTTAATCAGGGTTGGAAAAAACCCGGGTTTTTTTAACAAAACCTAGCCCACTGGGTTTTTTTGGGTTTTATTGGGGTTTTTTGGGTTTTTTTAAAAACAGCTTTTTTTGCTTAGAAAATGAAAGACATATACCTATTTTGCATTCAAACTATCTTTAAACATTTAATTTTTTCAAAAAAAATAATTAAAAATACATGGTAAGAGTTATATTTATTGAAAAGAGCTTTAACAAGGAAAATTTAATAAATTGAAGAACTGTAAATAAAATTCTCCTTAATAGAATTTATAAAATATAATATAAAAAAAGAATTTTTTTCAGAATTTAGATGGTTATACTGAAGTTAAAAACGATTTTTCCTACTACTTACCTACTTATTGATCAGATTCGATATCATCACAGGAACTGCTGTCAGCTGCTAAGCTATTGTGAAATGATTTGTAAATCTTCACAAGTTTCATTGCCTTATCTGCACCAAGCCGATTCCTGATCTTTGACCAGACAAATCCAAAGGTTGAAAACCATCTCTCAATTGAGGCTGAGCTAGCAGGACAGGAGTGTAGAGAAGCTAGAAAGCTGCAGAAATTGGCAGAAACCTCTTTATCCCTGATTTGAGATCTAGTAACCTTTCCTTTCATGATGTTCCGCCATTCTGATGGAGAGATAACCTTCAGTGATTCTGAGAACATTTGCTTGGGGAACACCTCCTTGTCCTTCAAGTTAAATTTCTTTCAATATTGGCTGGAAAATCTTCCATCTTCTCTCCATAGATCTCCACGTAGAAGTTATAATTTTTCTGGTATGTCTCAATGCAGGCAACTTGAGAGTTCCAGCGTGTTTCATTTGGCAGCTGAGGCATACATCCACCTTTTTCCTTTAACAAACCATGGGCCATATGCACATTTCTAAAATATTTCTGAACTTCCACAACCTGTTTTAGAATTGTTGAAAAAGAATTGCAAATGTCTTTCTGTAGCAAATTCATATAGTGTGCATTACAGCCATATGTTAACATATCAGGGTACTCTTGTTTGATAAGCTCTTTCATTTTCTTCATCTTAGCTTCATTGTCAGTGCAGACAGCAAACACAAACTTATTATAATCATTTTTTATGTTAACTATAGCTTCATTGATGATTTTGAAGTAGTATTCTGCAGTTTTGTTTTCTGATCCTGAGTCAATTATGTTGTACAGATAACTCTTTTTTCCATTATAAAATGAGTGAGCAATTATTGGGTCGTACTGAATACTAAACCATCCATCTTGACAAATTACCAACGTGTCTTTGGTTTCCAGTTCGTTCTTTATACCAGCTGACAGATCAGCATAGACTTCATTTAATAGATCTCCACTCAGTTTCTTTCGGCTTGGTGGGACATACCCAGGACGAAGAAGAGAGCAGAGTTTCTGAAACTCACAATTTTCCACTGAATTAAAAGACATATTTGAGCTGGAAACAAAACCCGGGCAACTTGCTTGTCTATGGCATCTTTTTGATCATTTGATGTTCTAACTACAAAGTTATTTAAATTACTACTTTTAAACCTTTTTGCTGGTGTGGAGCTGGACATAATAGATCCTTTGGAAATTGAAGTATCTGACTCATTTGACAAGAGGCTAATATTGCTCATTGAGCTTCCAGGTCTTGGTTCTTGTTCATCAGTGTCCTTCTTTCTCTCTTTACACTTCTCCAAATGAATACGAACTATTTCAATTTTTCCACTAATCTTCTCTGAACAATGGTCACACTGAACACTATTTTTGTCCCCTTCTATCTCACTGACCTCCTTCCACTCCCATCCTTTCTTCCTTCCACTTCCGAATGGCATTCTTATAAAGATTTTTTTCTGAAAAATACACATTGCATCGAAATATGCAAGTTAAATATACTTAATGCTACACAAATAATAATACTATTTGAGTAAAAGTTTCTTGAGTAATTTGTAAGATAGAACACAGGCCTGACTTTGATATGGTTGACGAAAGCCACTGAGATCACTGAAAGTATATTATAAAAAATAATAAAGCTTTTTTTTCATAAATATTTCAAAAAAATCATATCTTTTAAAAATTTTGATTCTTATTAAATACTATATTCTGATCATATCCATATCCTCTTTTCAATAATAATTACCTTTTAATTAGTCATAATTATGTTTAAATGTTTTCTGAAATAAATAAATCACAGAAAAAAACCAAGCAAAGAGAATCCTTTAAATAAAATATTATTTTAAAAAAACTCAAAAGAACGCGGTTTTTTTTGGGTTTTTTTAACTGGGTTTTTTGGGGGTTTTTTGGGTGGGTTTTTTAATGCCAACCCTGATTTTAATGTATTTGAGTGAGGTTTTTAACATTCTTTCAGTTTAAAAATGCAATAAAATTTCCGATAAATACTCCGTTAAGCTTAACGGAGATATGTGAAAACGACCCCTTAAGGTTTAAGAAAAGAACCAAACAAAAAATGTAAATTCAAAAAAACCTGCAATAAACGAAGGAGATTATCCGAAAAGGAGAGAGTTGACCAATTTTGGAACGTTTAACTAATCCCGCGAAACTCCCCTAAAACCTACCTTACTGGGAAGTTCAGTAAAAAACTTCAGTGGTATTCCACCACTGAAGTTTTTTAAACTTTAAAAATTAAATAAAACACATAAAAAATGTTTATTGTAATATTTGTTACTAGGATTGAAGAATAAAAAGGTTATATCTAAGACTTAGGCTTGTAAAAGACAGAAACAAATTCGGCAATGTCTGCACGACAGATTAGACATCTTTTATCGTTGTTAAGCGACAATATTTCTTTACACCGGTGACAAAGACTAAAATGCCTACAAGGCAAAATAAGAACTTCTAGGCAATTTGCATAACAAATTTTACATTTACTTTCCTCACTTGGATCTATAGGATTAATATTAGAAATTGTCTGTAAAGTGTTGAGGTCAATAAGTTCTGTTTCAATCAGTTCTTCAACTTCTTCATCTAACGGCATTCTTAAGTCTGAAAAAAGATGGGCACAAGAATCTAAAAATTTGGTAGGGTTCCATTCACTTGAATTAAGACGAGATTCATAAAGATTCAGTTCTTCTTTGTGTTAGTCTTGGGTTTTCTCTATTTTTAATTTGTAAAGTCATATTACTCAGAAACATTATTGGTACGATGTTTTAGTCTAAAAACTGAAAAATGGTTAGAAGTTTAAGATGCCATTCAAAATGATCAAAGTATAATTCAAACCCTTTCATTTTTTCTTTAACATCTGCACGGGGAAATTGAGCGGTTATAAGTTTCAGTTTTGTTAACTCCCCTTGAACTAAGTGGCTAGGAAGCATACACAAAGCAATATATTTTTTTCCCCATTTTCTTATAACATTGTCATGAACATACTCTGTTTGTAATCCTACGGCATTTATTATCTTTAACATTGATTGACCAAAATGAAAACGGCATCCTGTAATTCTAATGTTTAGAAAACTAAATTTTAAAGCACTTAAAATAGCTGCTTCATAGTCTGCCATAAAAGCAATTGGTGAAAAATCATTTTCCAGTTCTTTTACCTTTTCCGATTCTGCTTTATACAGCCTCTGTTTCTTTCCGGACATCAAAATATGGACGATAGGCAAAACAATTCCTCGAACTTCAGTTAAAATATTAAAAAGTTGACCACTAGAAAAGTTTGTTAGAACAACTTTAAAAGTAGCATCTGCAAACATAATGACAGCATCTGCAAACATAATGGTAGCATCTGCAAACATAAAGGTAGCATCTGCAAACATAAAGGTAGCTTCTAGATAAAAAAAATTAAACAAAAATTTTTAAAAGTGAAAAATGAACAGTTAAAACAAAATGATAGCAATACACATGATACTTTAAAACATATACCGTTTGGTAAATAACAGTTTATTATTTTTATTTACACGTAGTAAGGAGCGCGCAGAAAAGGTAGATATTTAGAGGTTTTCCACAGAAAACTACTCAACAAATTTCACATAAATTCTAAGCATTTTTTCACTTATTTAAGAATATATCTTCATCAATTTTATTTTTTGTAGATTTATAAGTATTTAGTAAATAATAAATAATAATTTTTTTATTTATTAGTATAGCAATCTACTTTATATCAATTTACAATTTTTATGAATTTTTAAAATTTCAGAATTTTAGAAAATATGGCATTTTTACATATAATAAAATATTGTTATATTATATAAAAGATAATAAAATAAAGGCTTGATAATAGGACAAAATGATGTCGCTCCAGGCATTAAATTTTTTATTATGAGTGCGTTGTAGATAGGGGAGACCGGGGCTAGTTGGCTCGGTTTTTACTCTATGAGCTCTGTAGCCCTAACAGTACATTTTTTTAAAAATGTTAAAGTGTAGTCTTAAAGAGTATGGATTAGGGTATCTTATAAAATTTGCATTCATTTACAAAAAAAAATTCTTGGGGTCTTTCCGGACCCTCAAAAAAAAAAAATTTGCGCCAACTTACTCCACCACGGGGTAAGTTGGCGCAAACTATAAAAATGATTATTAATGCACTATTAAGTGCAAAATTAATAGAAATTTTTTTAAAATTAATTTTTGCAACAATTTTATCCCAAAATTTAATATTACTTTTAGCTGGTACCAAATATTAGTCCGTATAAAAGCGAAACAGTAGCCCACCTTTTATCTGTGGAAAAAAAAACTAAAAAAATTTTTTTAATTTTTTTGCAAGAATAAATATTTTCAATATTGTTTAAAATTAAAAAAAATAATGAATAATTTTATAAAAATAAATATTTTTTTCCATAGTAAATGCTATGAGCCAACTTACCCCGTAAGTTGGCTCATAGCATTTTTATAGCATTCATAAGCTTTTTTTTTAATAAACAGTCTATAGATCCTGAAAAACGGCAGCTTTGAAAAAAAAGTCTGACTGGATACAGTAAACCAATTGTGACTGGAACTTTTAAAATAATTTTTTTTTCATACGACTAAATATTTTCTTTGTAAAGTAAGAAGGAAACGATGTTCTAAAAGTTACGTTTTTGTCCAAAAAACGCATAAATCTCAATATCTCCCATGCGCATGCGCGAATCCTGACAATACTACAGTGAATGATGAAATGGTCAATAAGGAAGTTTTTGAGTAATTTTTGTCACTTTCTGATGAAAGGCTCTAAAGATAAACGCAGTTCGTCAACTTACCCCTGCGGCCAACTAGCCCAGGTCTTCCCTACAATTAAACGGCAAAATTAACAGAAATAGAAATAATTAAAAATAAAAAGTTCAAATAGCTTTTGAATAGCTATTTAATTTTTATATTATTTAAATAGTTAGATACTTTGCATGAATATCCATTGAATAGTTCTAATATTGATACTTTCCATGAGAAAAGCTCTTTTAATTTAAAATTTGAAATAAATATGAATTTATTTATTTTTATACATATTTACCTTTTAAAAGATTGAGTAAAATAGGCGAAGCAAAAACAATGCCAATCTGGTCTTCAAAATGAATTTCCCCTCTGTAAAAATCTTGAAACGGATTTGGTTCTAATAGCATCACTATAGCTTCATTAGGAGTAAATGGGTTACGTTCAAATTGACTTTGACGAGTATTTCCTAGATTCTAAAAAACAGTATAAACCAACTTAACATTCTTTGTCACTGGAAAAAAATAAGGCAATGTTAGCCGACATGCATTTTTGTTTATCATTATAAAAACAAATAAAAGTTCATTAAATGTTTTCATTAAACATTTAATGAACTTTTTATTTGTTTTTATAAGATTCATTTACCTGGACAACCTTTAAATCAGTGAGAGACATATGGACATGACGCGGAGCACTTTCAGGAACTTCATTATAGATGGTTTTTAAAGATGGTTTTAAGGTTTTTAAAGGCTTATGAGAACTAGAGGCTTGGGAACTAGCAGCTCGCGCATCTTTTGCAGACAATCTAGATAGTCATAGCGCATAACAGATGATCCACAAGTGTGAGAAGCGATTGGTTTCATAAGTTCATTTGATAGATCAATTTTGGCTGTACCATTGCAGTCTCTATAGTGTTTGCACTTGAAATAAACAACACCAGTTGAACTTGTTCTATTTTTAATGTTGGCAAATTCCCCAGATATATATAAAAACAAATTTCTACGATCGCCTTCAACTTTTTGATATTCTATTTTACAACAAAAAATTGACTCGCGAGCTAATTTACCCGAAAACATAAAAACCGCTTTTTTTTTTGTTTGTTACTTTTGTTACGTTATTTTCTCTCGTTTATTTTTTTGTTATTTATTATTTAGAAATTAATTGATAGAAAAAACAGGTGTTTGAAATTATTATTATTATTAACTAAATGTGTTAATTTGTAATATGAAAAGGTATTCTCTAGTCCTTAATACAAAGGGGAGAGGGCATTTATTAATGTTTGGAAAACTATTCCAAGCAACCAAGTTTATTAAGACCTCCCACCCCGTTTATAAATTTTTACTTGTTATCAACAAAAAATTTATATCTCAAAATCTAAAAAACAAATTCGGTGAAAATCGGTCTTAAAAATAATTATTTCAGTCACCCAAAAAATCAAAAACTTTCAGTGTAGACAGGCTTTAAAAATTATCGACCTAGTAAATCTTGATATGAATCGGTGAATGTTAAAAGGGTGGAAGTCCAATTATGAAAACTTTTTGGAAACTAAAAAAAACTGCACTTTCCCCCGTAGTAAATTTTTGTTTATGGTTTAATAATTTTTCTTTGAAGAGGATAATATTTTGAATTGGATTGTGTTTTGATAAGGATAGTGTTTTGATAAGGATAGTGTTTTGAAGATGATAGTGTTTTTCACCTTCAAAAAAAAACTATTGGAGTATTAACAAAAAACGAGGTAAAATGTAGTTTGCTTTTTTTAGTTTCCCGAAAGTTTACATTATTCGACTTCCGCCCTTTTAATATTCACCGATTCATATATCAAAAATAAAAACTTAAAAAAAAAGTCGAAAATGAAAAATGACAAAAGTAAAAAATCTCGATACGTGGCTTAAGGTCAAATGCGTATTTTCTAACTGCTGTTTTATCAAAATTTTAATAGGTAAACACCAAAAATAACTCTACTTGCATGTTTTTGTTTCCTATAGATTCTTTTAAGCTTCCCATAACTTGTATTTCCCCATACAATATTGCAATAGGAAAGATAATTATGAATAAATAAAAAATATATAATTTTTAAAGACTCAATATTAAGAAATGGTTTAACTTTATATAACATATAAAGTTAAACCATTTAAACATAAGATATTTTCGGAGATTTTGTTTTCAATAGATTTAATATGATATTTTCATGATATATTTTCATCTAAAATCACTCCTAGAAAGTTAACCGTTGACTCTCTTTTAATAACTGTTTTATTCATGAAGAGATTTGGTAATTTTAAGGAAAGGTTATCTCTCCTACTAGGTTTGTGGAATAGATTTTCCCCCATTTACTGAAAGGTTATTATTTGTAATCCAGTCATTAATTTTTAATAATTCTTCGTTAGATATTCTAAGCCGGTCTTTTATATTACTGTTTGAATGAAAAAAATTCGAATCATCAGCAAATAAAATAACATTAAAAATTTTGGATACTAAATATAAATCTTTTATATAGAGTAGGATTAATAGCGGGCCTAAAATTGATCCCTGGGGAACACCACGAGTTATATGTTTTTCTGTTTCATTTGCTGCATATATCATGTATTATTTTTTGACCGGTAGCTTTTAAACCATAGTAAGTTATTGTTTAGTATTCCATACAGTTCTAGTTTTTTTTATAAAAATATCATGGTTAACAGTGTCAAATTCTTTTGACAAATTAATAAAAACTCCTAATGTATAGCAATCATTATTGAACCCGTTGGAAATTTAATTTATTAGCTCGACTACCGCATGATCCGTTGAGTGATTCTTTTTGAACCCAATTTGTTTATTATACATTATATTGGTCTCAGTTAAATAACTATTAAGTCTATCATACATAATTCGTTCTAACAGTTTTGAGAAACATGGTGAGACAGAAATAGGTCTATAATTAGAATTTGTGTCATCGCCAGATTTAAAAATAGTAATGATCTTGACAATTTTTAATTTCTCTGGTACAATTCCGGGATTTAAGTGAAAGGTTAAAAATGTAAAACAACAACGGGTCGTGTTATCTTAACCTGTGTTGAAAGTTTTTTAAAGTGACAAGAAATTATTTATTTCAATATTTAAATTTATATTTGTGATTCCTAATTAAGATTAATATATTAAACTAATTATATTAAATAAGATAGTAAGTAAAAAATATACGATTAAGATTGTTTTAATTAGTAATTTGACTATCTTAGAAACGAAAAACTTAATGGAGTGGCAAATATGCAACAGAATTTGAATTTATTCAAAAAGTGGTCGGAAACGACAGTAAAGCGTATTGCAATTTATGTTCAGCAGAATTTTCAGTTGAATCTCGAGGTCGAAGTGATATTGTTCAACATATTGATACTAAAAAGCATAAGTCGTCAATTGCTGCTGGATCATCAAACAGGAAATAAATGAATTCTTCAAAAAAATAGATGCATCAAATAATTATCTTGAAATTGCTGCTAAGGAAGCAACATTTGCGTGTCATACTGCTAAGCATTATTTGTCATTTCGTTCTAATGATTGTACTTCAGAATTAGTACGAAATTTTATTGAAAAAAAGTTTACACTTGGAAAAACTAAAACAGCTGCTGACATAGCACAAGTAGTTGCACCGTTTATTGATGTGACAACAAAATGTGAACTAGGAAAGGATAATTTTATAGCTCTCATAACAGATACTTCCAATCATAAGAGCATCAAAATGTTGCCTGTAATTGCAAGATTCTTCAATCCCGTCATTGGTGCTCTTAACAAAAAAATTTCACTCCAAACAATTCCAAATGAACAGTCAACAACAATTTCTAATTCAATTTTAAAAATAATTTAAAAAGAAAATTTAAAGGAAAAAGTAGTTGCATTCACAGCTGACAAAACAAATTTGAATTTTGGTGGAGTCAATCGTAATGGTGTCAATAATGTCTGGCGTAAGTTTCAAAACGATTTAAAAAGAGAAATATTTGGAAATGGATGCATGGCTCATATAGCACATAATGCTTCAAATGCAGGATGTGATTCGCTTGATATTGATATTGAAGTAATTGTTAAAATTTATAAACATTTTAATACTTAAACTGTGAGAACATAAAAATTCAAACAGTTTTGTGATGAAGTTCATATTACAGATGAGGAGAGAAGTTCAATAATATTATTAATGTTGATTTATTATTTGATGAATATTAGCAAGTTTCATACGGGAAGGTCTGGGTACTAATAATTGAGCTGTAGGGACAAAAAATTTTATTGCGTTTGTTTACATTTATAGCAGTTTAAAGTCAAGCAAAATACAGTCATCAAGTTAATAACTAATTTACTATTACTGTTATAAATGGAATTAAATATTAATGCAGTAAACATTTCAACTGCATCAAGAAAGATTTGTGTTGAATGGCTTGTTAACCACGGACTGGGTGTCACAGGCTCTGTTATAGAGTTGCAAGGCAGAATTTTGAAGTTTTTACCATATCCAAAACTAGTTAAGAAACTTTATCTAAAAGCAAAAAAAAACTACTTATTCAAAACAAGTTTACATGTAGACGAGATACCACACATGTCTCAAAATTTGACTGGAAATGAAAACCTTTACCCTTGTGTAAACTCTGAACTTTTTAAAGAATACATACTCAATAAAAGAAAGGATACATTTGGACAACAGCAAAAAGCATACCAAATGTTAACAAGCAGAAAAATTATATCAGTTAAAATACATTCAGATAACAAAATAGTATATGTTAGAGCTTTCATAAGAAAATCTTATAGCCACGATGCACGCCCTGCTTATTTACTTTTTGTAGGAGGGACACCTCGTAAAGGTTATTGTGAATGCCCCGTTGGTCTTAGTGGGCTTTGCTGTCATGTTTTAGCTATCCTTCTTTACTTAAAGCATTACGAGGACACAAAGACAACAATTTTAGAATTAACGTGCACACAAGTGATACAGAAATGGCATAAAAGATCAAAAAAAGGTTCTATTCCAATGGTCCCACTATCTCATAATAAAGTAAAATCAGCAAGAAACAAAAGTACAATTGAAAACTTAAAAATCACACCAGCAGATCCAGAAAGTTCATCTTTTAAAAGAGATGTTTTAAAAATGAAGCGAAAAATTAAGGAAGGGCTGAAAAAGGAACCCAATTTTGAAAGACATGTATATGATACTCTTTGTTCAATAGATCTTGGATATGAATCTGCACTAATGGGGCACTTAAGATTTAGATATGACCCTGAAAGTTTTAAATCCCAACTCAATAAGTTAAGTTCTATAAATGCAAAAAGTCGTACTTTAAATGAACAAGCAGTAAACCCACAAAAATTCCAAAATAATTATAGTAAAATACCAACAATATTGCAAATAATAAATCAAAATAAAGTAAACATCGAGGTAACCATAGTTTCGCTGGAACAAGTTATTGTTTTAGAAAAAATTAATAAACAACTTTTAAATGAGGATCCTGTTATTCACATTGATTTGACAAATCTGATACCATCACAAGGACAATACACAAATCATATTAATGTCAAACAAAATACCCAGGAGTGGATGGACACAAGAAAAGGGAAAATAACGGGGAGTCGATTACCAGCATTGCTAGGAATATATGGACAGGAAAAATTTACAAATTTTTGGAAGATAGTTAAGGAAAGATTAAATGAAAATGATATTTATAACACACAAAACATAAAAAATTTTGAGCGTGGTCATAAATATGAATTTAATGCACTTCAGCACTTTGCAAAGATTTCAAAATGTTCTCCTGAAATGTGTGGATTTTTCTATCACCCAGATGATTTAAATTATGGGGCAAGTCCAGATTGCCTTGTGTCACATCAAATTATTTTGGAAATTAAAACACGAGCAAAAAATAGTGACAGTCCATTGACCCATTTAAAAAACCAACCTCAGTATTACGTGCAGGCTCAGCTTGCACTACTATGTACAAAATCTAAATACTGCATTTTACAATCTTATCATCCTGAAACATTAAACTCAAATTTCTTTATTATTCAACTAAATAATTTACTGATGTCAGTTATCAAGGAAATATCAGATAGCATTTTGCATTCAAATCCAATAAAAGATTGGCAACATCATGAACATTCTTTGCTCACTACTCTTGGAAATAATGTTGTTGGGAAAATTCCTGATTTTAAAGAACTAAAACCACTTAGATCGTATATTAGAGAACTTGTAAAAACATCAACATTTCTATTAAAATTGGTATAAATGTTTAAAATTATGATAAAACAAGAAAATATGTTTTTAAATAGTTATATATATATTCATAAAATACTATTAATTACAAGATTCTGGCTTTGGCCCAATGGGGCGCATTGTAAGGTTTACAACATGACATAACATTTTCCATGTTGAAGAAAGTAAGTCCATTTTTTGTACTGGCCACACCGCATTAAGAATTGACCAATCACGTACGCATCCTATGAATCTCTCTACATGAATACGGGTTGAAGCTATATCAAAATTACCAGCTACATCAGCTTGTGGGAACTGATGGCTTGATTTTTGAGATGGTCGATTCAGATATATTCCTTTTGAAGCGCATAAATCTTGAATTGAAAACCCTCTATCTGCCATAACTTCGTGTTCCTTCTCAACTAGTTCTAAAATATGAGATTGTTCTGTTAATTCATTATCTGTAACTGAACCAGGGTATATGTCTCCAAAAAGCAAACCTGACCCATGTGGAGAGATTCCAATTAAAGCTTTCCCTGTTGTACAGTTTTTATAACTTGAAAACATTAAAGTGTTAAGGTCATAATTGGTTGGTTGTTGAAACTTAAATTCTGTAGCATCCACAACAATATCGGTTTCACCGTGGCCAGTTTTTTTAAAAACAGAAGGCATCATCAGGGAAATATAAGTGCTTTTGACTTTTAAATTTATCTCTGAAAATATTGTGTCTAGAAATACAACCCATCCAGTGAAAACACGATATATGGTACTTTTAGAAACGCCAGCCATAAATCCAATAACACCAAGATGAAGTGCATGTCTGCACAATGTTAAAACTGAAAACAATTCGGTTTTCTTTTCAAGGAATCTGGTTCCTGTACCTTTGCAATCCGGATATTCAATTAGGTGGCAGTATGGTGCTACACAATTATAAAGGAGTTCAAATTGCAGGACAGTTAAACCACATAAATATTTAAACTGCTTTGGTTTGTCTTTAAGTTTAGAATACTTAAACATTCCTTTTTCAAATTTGTCTAGTTCTTTTTTTAAAATTTGATTTTTTACAGATAAAATTAAATATTTTTTATGTAACATATCGTTCTTTACTTTGGTTTCTTTTTTTTTCTTTTTTAAGCTGTGTTATATAATTGTTTGCATTGTTTATTTTTTCTGATAGAATTTTGTTAGCATCTGCTTCTTTTTTTAATTTAGAAAATAACTGTTGTTTTGTTGGTTTAAGTAATGATAAAGGAGATTTTGTAACATAAGAAGGTCGGTTTGTTGGTTTTTTACGAATAGGATAAGGTTTAGACAAGGATATCATCATACTAAGCTTACGTTTTAACCCTTTCAAATGTTTTTTATCAGCTTCGTTTTTCCTGATTTAGTTATTTTGGCCAGAGTATTTTCATATTTTCGTTCCATTATAGCAATTTGGCTTGGTGGTGCAGCAATGTTTGGAATATCAGTGCATAACTCTCTTATTCCAGATGAAAAATGTTCACAACAAATATGCCCATTTCTGAAATTCATTCCTTTTGTATTTAAAACTCGGATATATTCTTTCTGAATAGAAACATCTTTGGGAAGCCTGTAAAACTTTATACGTTCTCCGTTAGTAGTTTTGGTTCTAAAGTTGTTAAAACATAATGCTGCACCACAAAACCAGTTAACCATTTCTTTTAATTGATACAATCAATATAATTTGATATCTAATAATGTTTTATATCTTTTTATTAAAATAAATAATAGTTACATATCGCTAACTTATTTTATTTAGCATATTAAAAAAAATATTTGTTTTGATTTTTATATACATTTTTGACTCGATTGTATTAAGTACTACCCTATTTTCAGTAGTTTAATCGAGAGAAAAAACTGATTATCGCTTAATCTAGAAAAATTATCTGATTGGCTAGAATTTTGTCCCTACAGGCAATATTCGCTTAGTTAAACCGCGTCATATGAAACTTGCTAATAGCTTAATACGTGATTATGTAATATTTAATTTATCAAGCTGGGGCCGTATTCTCATCTCTCCGCTAAGCTTAACGGAGCGTTAGTCAAAAATTTCTCTTAAATACATTAATAAAAAATTTATTTAAAATTATAATTTTAGATAAATTTTTATATATTCTGCTGATGAGCCTTTATTTTAAATAAAGGCTCATCAGCAGAAGTTGAGAGACTGTTTTCGATAATTTATCAGATCTGAGATGATAACAATAATCGACTTGATATTGAGACAATTGATTCATTGACAACTATTAAATACAATTCTAACTTAAAATGCTTACATTTTTATAATCTAATTAAGGATAATGTTTCTTTCCTTAATAAAGTTATTTCTCAAAAGAAAAATATTCAAAATAAAAGTAAATTTATTTTTAAAACTTAATTTTTTTTTTTTAAATATCTCACAGTTATTACTGAATTTCTCAGCCATTAAATTAATTTTTAAATTTAAATTAAACAAAAAAAAATTGTTTGCAGTACAATAAGGTTATGCAATCTCAATTTTTTTTTTTTACTTAAATGCACTTTTGTCATTCATTAAGAAATAAATTATATCTGAAAATATTGAGCAATTTTTTTAAAAATAACTACCAAATTTAAAATATTTCGAAAAATAAATTAAAAACTATTTTTTGCTTCAATATATATTTACAAAAAAATTTCTTTAGCCAATGTCCCGTATTTTTAGCAAAAACCCCATATTTTTTGCAAATTTTCCCGTTTTTTTGAAAAAAAATCTATGGCCACCCTATGTATTGGTTGATTTCATATAAAATTCAAAGTTTGAGGTGTATTTTGGAATTTTTCAGCTAACGATGGGCCAATATCAAGTAAAAATTTGTTGAGCTATTTAATTATGGCTTCTTTATTATAAATCATTTCCCCGTCAACTAAGAGTTTTTGCGGCAAATTGTTTTTTGGACATTTATTTTTACCGATTATCTGTTTAATCACATTCCATGTTTTTTGTGTGTTTCCGCGTGTCATTTCCCAACAATCTTGCATAATAATTTGCGTGTTTCTTTGTTTTTTCAAACATGTTTTTATATTTTTTGTAATTTAATTCATTTTTATATGTTTTATGTTTTAAATACTTTTTATAAAGTTTTTGCTTTCTCTTTGATGATTTATACAAACCTTCGGTTATCATGGGTTTATAAGTGAAATAGAATTTAAAATTTTTTTTTTTTACTGGAAATGCCAAATCATAGTGTTTACAAAAACGTGCTACAAATAATTCATACGCATTATTCTCATCTTGAGATTGTAATATAAGATTTCAATCAGTTTTTTCAGATGAAAGATCGTCGATTGATTTGTCGTGTTAAGGTTGTTGATTTACAGACAGAACGATTAAAGGTTATATCGTCTGTAATTAAGAATATTGGGTAATGATCAGTTATGTCGGTTTTAATTATACCCGATTTTAGGAAACAATTATGAAAATTGTTAGTGAATATATTATCTAGTAGCGTTGTCGAGGTCTTATTATTCTCGTTGATTTATTCATTGTGGGAATTATATCATGCTGAATATATGTATCTAAAAAACATCGAACATTTGAAGCATGATTTTACAAGTTTAAATTATTATCACCAGTTAAGTACACGTGTTTCTTTGAAATGTTAGTTTTGCCTAAAAAATTTTTCAAATGGGTTTGAAATCACTTTAAATTACCAGCTGATTTTCTATAAAAAGATTTCATAATAATGTTTTTGGTTGCTCAATTATTTATTTCAATGCTTAACAACTTGCAATCTGTTTCGTTAACATTGAGATCGTTACGCATAACAAAGTTTATAGATTTGTGAAAAAAGATACTTAAACCACCGTCTAAATGGGTTTTACAAGGTTGGTGAATTGACACGTAATTACTTAGCTCATAATTTAAATTTAGTTTATTGCTTTTCAACCTTGTTTCCGTGAGACTAATTATTTTAAAATCGTGATTTAGATCATGCAATAATAATTTTAGATTATCAAAATTTTTATTATTACTTCGAATGTTTAGATTTAAAATTGAAAAACTATTGCTATTTCTTGTTTTAAGAAATTGAGTAGATTCACAGATTAAATAATACTCACTTCCAAATCTTTTTTTTTTAATTGAAATACTCATCATCATTCTCAGTATTAAAATTAAGTAGAATATTATCATCCATTTTTAAAAAAGTAAAATATAATAATCATGAAAATAAAGATATCAAAATATTAGGATTTTATACTTTTATTTTTCATTGCAGTCCAATCGCGTATGATGAGTTTATCATATGAATTGTTCGCAAAATTTCCTGCCGCTCGTTCCGATTTCATCTGTTCTCTTAGTACCTTCCTAATTTGCACTGTCTCAGCGCAAAAATCTTTATTTATATAGATATTTTTTCCTTTTAAGTTAGGGGTCTTTTTTAAAATATTTACTTTATCTTTAAAGTTTAGAAGTTTTATAGTTATAATTTTTGGTCTAACTGAATCTTTATGACCAGTTCTATGTGCCCTTTCAATCTTTTTACCTTGGTTTCACTGTCATCCCAATTTTCACCTTCGCTTTCCTTAATTCCATCGATTCTCAAATTATTTCGCCGGGGTCGATCCTCTATCTTTTTTAATTTGTTAGTAATTTTAGCAAATACAGATTCATTGTATTTACTAGGTAACGCTTATTATATTACATTTATCCTGTGAAATAATTTTTTCTTGCTGTTTATTCGTGTCTTCAGTTTCCTTCTTAAATTTCTTAATCATTTTTTTAAAATATTTTCTTAATTTGTTCAATCGTAACTGCCATAATTATTTTAATATTATATAAATATTTTAAAGATATATCATTTTTCAAAGTAATTTAACTTAACTCTTTTCTTTACTTTTTTTTCTTTTCCGCGCTGTTAAAAAGCGCCCGTTGACGTTGAAAACCACAATGATATCCTCACTTTACCGATGTAAAGCTTTCTTATTTATTTATTTAATTATGATGAAAAAAAATTTTTTTTTTGTAGTCCTTCCCATGCCCGAGGAGGCCACTACAGTTGAGGAGACTTTATTGCCGTTAAAATTCTCTCTCTCAATTTTAAATTCGAGATACGAACTTTGACGGCAAAAGCCGCTGCGCGGAGAAACAATTTAAGCACGGTATTATTAGTGACGTGACGTTAGTTTCGAACTCGGAGATTCTCGCTTATGAAGCAAGCGCTCTTTCACTACACCACTATCTTGAAATTAACTAAAAGGTTTTAAGGAATTTCTACAAAACTTTATCAAAACAATTAGGAAAATCTGAGATCAATATCGATTTTTTTCTTTTGATTTCCTAGATTTGCAGAACATTGCCAATTAATTGGTGACTGGGGTCGTGGTTTAACTCGAAATGAAATCGTAGAATTTGTTTGTTATTTTAAACGTGACGATCAATTGTACTTATTCAAAAATTGCAAGCCTGGTAAAGACTGGTTTTATGTATTTATAGAGAGATAGTCAAAAGAAATTTCAACAAGAAAAACGGATGACTTTGCATCTAAAAGAGCCGCTTCTTGTACGCCAGAAATAATTGATTGTTATTTTGAATGCGTCACCAAGCAATATCAACAGACTGGTATAATAGTGTGTCGAAAAGGGACAAGACGTGCATTTAAACTTACTGGCAACAATGAAAAAATTCATTATACTGTAAACAATTGCTATAACGCTGATGGGCATTTCGCACCACCATTTGAGATATACAAAGCCAAGAGAAACTTTCGTTCTAACTGGACAAGAGGTGGTTTAGTTGGCACCAAATATTCAATTTCAAAATCAGGTTGGATGGAGCACGATACATTTACTGAATGGCTGAAAGAAGTATTTATGCCTGAAACTGAGCAAATTGGTAGTATTCATGCTTTAGTATAGATGGGCATACAACTCACATAACTTTGGAAACGTTATGGCTGTGCAAAAAATACAATGTAATCTTGATTTGTCTACCAGAGCATTCTTCACATATTCTACAACCATTGGATAAAGGTGTCTATTGTCATGTCAAACAAGTATGTAGAAAAAATCTTACCAAGTATTACAAAGATTCAAAATGTAAGAATTTAGATAAACAAAATTTCCACCGTTGCTCACACTGCTGAACGAGAATGGTTAATGCTTTACATGCTTGCATGCAATTGCTAGTTTCCAGTACACTGGCTTATTTCCACTTAAAAAAAACAACATAAATCATATGGCATTAGCAATCACACAAACGTTTAATCCACCTTCATCAACTTTAGCAACTCAATCGCATGCTAAGAAATCAAAGCAGTGCAACATGTCAAAACTTGGGGGAAAACGTATTACCGAAGACAATGTAATCGAGTTCTTCGAACAAAAAGATAAAGAAAAAGCAACAAACAAAGCCGTGAATGTTGCTAAACTTAACGCAAAGCGTAGACTCTCTATGCCAAGTACTCAAATGCCTGAGCATAACAATGCTGCGGAACCTCAGCAAAACGATAATGAAGAACAAGTACCAGCAGCCAAACGATAAAAATTTGCAAGAGTGTAGACGACAAAAATTTTGTAAAAAGTGTAGAGTACAGTTACACACAGAAATGTTGCAATGCGAGAATTCGATGAGTGGGGAACGGTTGTGCAAAGAAACACGTTTACCAACGAAACATGTTGTTGGAACTTTTTTGTTGAAGAAAAAGTGTAAAAACTTTAGTTTCTAATAAGTATTGAAAAAAATAATAAAAATAAAGTTAAAATTTAAAAGATTCAACGTTTTCTCAAGTGTGCGGTTTTATCAGAAAAAGTTGTGCGGTTTTATGTCGCCTAAAACCGCACAACTTTTTTTTCTTTACATTTAATATTTCTAATAATTTTATTATTATTTTTTTAACGTATGTTTATATTATCTAATGTAGTTTTTTATTACCTATCTAATAAAAAAAAAAATGAAAAAAATAAAAATAAAGATAAAAAAGTTATTTAATTTTTGCTGGTAAGTGTGCTCATATACTTATATGAGAAAAAAAATATAAAAAGTGTTTTCAATATAAACAATACAAATCAATACATTTAACGGTCATTTAATAGTAAAAAACAAGTTTTATCTAAATAGGGATGAGATCAAACAAAGATAATATATATAAGAAGTAGTGCCAGATTTATTTTATAATACGTATATGCCAGTGAGTGATTTTGATAATGATAAAGTTATGCATACATAACCAAGTATTACTTTCCTAAAACCGCGTGAGCCTCTGGTGTTTAACACAATGGGGTGGCGGGGGAACTTTAGTCCAGATCTAATAAACAGGAGGAGGGGATTTAACAAAAGGGTAAGGAGGAATTTTTTACAAAACACGAATAAATAATTTAATTCTATCGTGGTTTGCGGTCAAATGCATCTTTTTTAACAGCTGTTTTAATATTGTTTACATAGTTTTATATTTTGTTTTAATTATTGCTTATATTACGTAGTTTTATATTATTACATAGTTTTATAAACAAAAACTTAAATTTTGAATCAAAATTTTTAAAGTTACAGTTACTAATTACACTGAAAGTTTTTATTCTTATTTTGTATATAAATATATATATATATATGTATATATATATATATAGGGGAGAGTGGGGTATTGGCGAACACCTAAGCGGGAATGCGAGTTAAAGACACCAGTTATACAAAATTGATCATATTTATTGCTTATCAATTAGTTTAACTACTCAGTCACAAACCCTCAAAAGGAATTTTTAAAAATCTTATTATAAAATAAAAATTTATGCCAGAAATAAAACCATTGGTGTTCGGAATTACCCTGCCTACGTGGGGTAATTCCGAACACATTGGGGGGCAATCACAAGCACTGTTGTGTAATAGCGAATAAAAAGCTAATTGTAATAACTAAGTCTAAAAACTATATTATGCAACAAAAACAAAAAAAAGGAGTGACTTTATTTCCATAGAAGCTACAACAGAGTGTTACTCAAGAAAAAAGTTGCATAAAATTATCAGAAAAATTTAAAATCAAATTATAGTGAACAACATCCGCAGCTTCATTACACTACTGCACGTCTGGAACTGAGCATAGGATCCCTTCTCTGCAGGTAAAAAAAAATTGTCGAATTTATTTTTTTACAATGCTGTTTTGACCATGTTCGAAGTTACCCCGCGTTCGCCATTACCCCACTCTCCCCTATATATATATATATATATATATATATATATATATATATATATATATATATATATATATATATATATATATATATATATATATATATATATATATATATATATATATATATATATATATATATATATATATATATATATATATATATATATATATATATATAAATATATATATATATATACTTTCTTATTTATTTTTTTTTACTTTTGAGATGGATTTTTTGTTGTTGGTAACAAGCAAAAATTAATAAACGAGGGGGGGGGGGGAGATGTTACCAAGCACGGAGGAAGGAGGGTTTTTTCCGAAAGGGGAAAATTTTCAAAAATTAATAAATATCCCCTCCCGTGTAATAAGCATCTAAAAGTACGTCATTAATTGGTGCGTTTAAAAAAATAACTTAAGATTTAACTTTGAAACTCCGAGCAGGAGTAGTTTTGAACCTTTTTAATTAAACAGGTGACGCTCCGCATGGCTGCACTCTGTGTCTGCTTGTGAATTTAACTATGAACGGTTATGAAACTCATCCCGACCGAGCTCGGTCTGCTCTGTCAGATTTGCAATTATTTTTTTTTATTATGGCATCACCCTCTGCATCAGATCATGGTGGTATCACCTGGTGTAGCCCGCACCTCCTAGTGACGCCACTGACGAAAATTGCTATCTACATTTCTTTTTCTTGTCTTATTTCGGGCTCAGATGAAAAAAAGCCATATGGCTGAAATGTCAATACAATCATTTCAGTTTTAATTTTATTTATTTTTTAATTTTTAATTTAAAACTACATTTTACTTATAAACAAAACAAAAAAGATTAACAGTTTTCTATCACAGAGCCTTAAGTTAAGCAAAACATCAAAATGGCGCATTAACTTTAATGAAAATCGCTGCAAAAAAGAACTCAAAAACTTCTTCGGTTTTTAAAACAAATTAGGCGCTGCGTATTTTATGGATTTATAATTTGATCAGTTAAAGTAGCATAATTTTTTGTTATTCGAGTTTATTTATAGTTGAAATGAATTTTTATAGATAATAAAAAAATTCTTACACGTCCTTAATGTTTTTATAATTGAGCATCCTAAATTCAGAACACCCACAAAGTAAAAGCTTTTTTCCATGCTTTATATAAGGTTACTTTCTATATATATATGTTTGTGTGCCACAAAATTTGAAATCAATTTTTGAAAGCTTTTTTCTCAACCAATTTTGCTCAAATTTTGCACACTTAATCATTTTCGATGACAATACAAGGAAATGGAAAAATTTGACCAAAAAAAGTTAATTAAGTTAACAAAAATTTAATTTGTATTTCCCCATACATTTTATTTATTTGATATGAATTGCGTATTACGTCACAAAAATCATTGATTTGCAAATTATTTGCAGTTTCGAAGACATTAAAGCGCAGCGATTCAAAACCTATTGTTTTTTCCATGCTTTATATAAGGTTACTTTCTATATATATATATGTTTTTTACTTTCTATATATGTATTTTACTTTCTATATATATATTTATATAATTTATATTATATATTTATATAAATATATATATATATATTTATATAAATATATATATATATATATATATATATATATATATATATATATATATATATATATATATATATATATATATATATATATATATATATATATATATATATATATATATATATAATATATATATATATATACAGGGTGTTCGGGATAAATTTGACATATTTATAATTGATTATATTTTTTTGCAGATTAGAGGTATTAATACACACTACAGGTCATTTAAAAGTTTGAACCCTTCTTCATTCATATACAAGATGTCAGAAAGGATGGATGACTGGAACCCACCTGAATCATGGAAGAGAATAACTTGCATCATGATGATTCGTGCCGGCCATCAAAATAAGGATATTATGACTGCTGCCCAATGCTCCCTGAACACAGTAAAAACAATCAGGTATGAACTAGAGACTTGCAATGGTGACTACAAGGATGTAGTAAGAAGAAAGATCCCTAGCAGACGATCTGATTGCGTTCGTACAGCAGAATTCCTCGCAAGTCTGCAGGAACAGGTGTTGAAGAACCCTGGCATTGGAATTCGGGCTTTGTCACGTGAAATGAATGTTGCATCCTCTACTATGAAGCTTGCACTCAATGAAGACCTTCGCTACTACTCATACAAGCACCACAAAGGTCAGCTACTCACAGAAAAGGCCCGTGAAAAACGTTTAATAACCGCGAAGAAACTTCTAAACAAAGTGAAACATCCTGTAGAACCACAAACAATCTGGTTTTTTTCCGATGAGAAAAACTTTTGCCAGGATCAAATACACAACACGCAGAATAACAGGTGGCTTGCATGCAGTACAAAGGACATTCCTCGTGTAATGCAGACTAAATTTCCCCAAACTGTGATGGTTTTCGGATGTGTATCCTCTGAAGGCGATGTGATGGCTCCACATTTTTTCCAAGAGGGCCTCAGGTTGACTTCAGATGGCTACGTGGAGTTGCTGAACACTGTAGTCAAGCCCTGGATAACAAGGGTAGCCAATTGTAGGCCGTATGTATGGCAGCAGGATTCGGCCCCTTGTCATAGCTCTGTGAAAAGTCAAAAATGATTGTCTGAAAATTTCTACGACTTCACCAGTCCAAATGTTTGGCCTCCAAACTTCCCAGACCTTAACCCCATGGATTATTTTGTATGGGGCGCAGTTGAAAAAGACACCAATCGCTCTTCCAGTAATACAAAAGCCCAGTTAGTGGATAAAATTAAAACAGTTTTTGAGGCCCTTCCCAGGGAGACTGTAGCATTAGCTTGTTCGAAATTCCGAAGCAGGATTGAAGCAGTGATCGATGCTAATGGTGGTTATTTTGAGTGAATTTTGTTCATAGTATTGTAATTTACTATGCCTGTAATTTTTTTGTCAACTCATTAAATTTAATAGATACAAAGAAGATTTTCCTTTTTCTTTCGAAACTGTCAAATTTATCCCGAACACCCTGTATATATATATATATATAATATATATATATATATATATATATATATATATATATATATATATATATATATATATATATATATATATATATATATATATATATATATATATATATATATATATATTCCTTCTACAAAAATTTTAAAATTTTAAAAGAACACTGAATTAATAAAAAAAAAATTTAAAAACGTAACAGCAATTTTTCCTTCTACAAAAGATAACAAAAAAAGAATTTCTAGGCCCAATAGAATTCTGCTTGCATAAAGCATGGATTTGAAAAAATAATTTTTTTTTGATTTACCAGTTTTAAAATATCATCGTTTGCAATTAAACTTTTGAATAATTTGTTTAATGCTTTTTTGTTGTTAGAAGATGGTTTATTTATGTCGTGCGGTATTATGTTTTTGTGGGTGTTGTTTATAACCTAATACTTATTAAATTTAAATTTTTTGTTTTTTTTTGTTAAAACACTGTTTATCTTTTGAATAAAAGGTTTTAGAAATCTAGTCTAATCTTAAAAAACTCAGACCGTCACACAGTGGGGCAGAAAAGCTTTAAAACTGGACAAATGCAGTTTTTTTGTTTGTTTTGAATTTTTAAGTTAAGTAATTATTTTAATTTAACAAGTTGGGCAAATGTTAGAAAAATTACTCCATAAATTTTTAAACATTTATTTACAATAGTCAGACGTTTTTAATGTATTTTCGAGTAATTTTGAGTTAAGTTTATTAAAAAACCGGTAAGTGATAGTTGAAAAAAAAAAAAAAAAATCAAAAACTTGCATGAATAAATAATATTTAAACGTATTCTAATCGATTCACGAAATTAAATTACAGTAATTCGAATTTAATGAAAAAAATCACTCAAAAAAACTTACTTGAAATCTCGATTAATTTTAATCATTTAAACTTGCTTAAAACAAATCACGTTCATGACTTAGTTCCGATACCTGGTTTCTGCTGATGCAATTGTCATATAATATAATACACTTTGTGCACTTCAAAATGTAATTGACATATAATATAATACACACGCTGTACACTTCAAAAGTCATGAGTACAAGCTGCGTAGAGTTTTATTTACATATTTCCACTAATACAAGCAAAAGAGCTCAATAAGTGCAACAATAAAAAAAAAAAGTTTTACAATCTGTAATCATCAATCTGTAATCATCAGCAAATTCATAAAAAAATTAAATAAATATAAAATATTTTAAATGCACTTTTTATAAAGATCTAATAGTATATACTTTTACCACTTTAAAATTAATTTTTCATTAGCATAAGATAGATGCAAACCTAAAATTGAAGAAATCTGAAAAAAAATTTGGAACAAGCTTCAGCTTTAACACTGAACGAAGAAGTACTAATAGCTTGCTAAATCGAGTTATTTTTTGAACAAAAGAATTGTGCTAAATTATGGGTTCTACAGGATTTAAGTTCAATCCTACCCTAAAATAAACACGTGGATAAGATTGATCAGAGACTCTTTTATACATTACCACTAAAAAATGTTTTGTAACGCCTTTTTTCATTTTTATTTAATGTTCAGTTTTGAAGCAATTCTGCCCTACTGGGCGTCAGGTGGTTCATAACAGCAGCTAAGTAATACATTTTTAGATTCATTCTTTAATATTTCAATAGTTAAATTTTCTTTTATGCCATCAGAAACGCTCAAAACATTCCTAACCTAAAGCGCAATGATTTCCTTCACGTAAATCAGAACTCCGCCACCACGTTTATTTGTATGTCTCTCTTGAGATATTAAATCAAAAGGGGTAGCATAACTTTTAACCAATTAATGTAAAATAACACGTTCTAACATCCAGTGCGCTACCTCTATGCTATCTTTCTTACTTAACTTTTTCTGTCTTTCACTTTAACATTCTTCGTTACTCTTAAACTCACTTACTCTTGGTCCGCGAAGTTCAGCTCACTAAAGAGCATCCGTTATGATGCTCTTTAGTAAGATGAACATGTCTTCGCAATATCCTCATAATTTCGGAGTTTATGGACTATAGTCTTACGTAGGGTTGCTAGACGTCCGGGTTTTACGTAAGAGAATAAAGCGCCAAAGTTGCAAAAATAACATTTTTTTACAGTGTTCTCCTTTGTAAAAGCAATTAATCCACCCTAGTTCTAGGAAGTTCTATAGTTCTAGGTAATTTGCCTTTAACTCTTCCTATAGTACTGAAGTTGGAGTTTCGCTTTAACTGGTTATGTGTCAATTGCGGTTTTCCGCGTCGTGTAAAACAGTCTTAATTTTTGCAATTAACCACCTAACAATTCTTTAAATTTGATTTATTAAAATAATTTTTTTAAAAGTAACTTTGTTTTACAGAACTAACAAAGTTTTTTTTAAGTTGTATAACGTGTATACTGTTATTGACGATTAAAGATTTTTTCATATACTATTATAACGGTATAGCAGTATATATAACATATACTGATATATTGTTAACTACCAAAACTTCTTTCTAAAATATCTCAACAATTTTCAACACATTTGGTTTTAATTATTTCATTAACGAAGATATACCATTACATTGCAATCGTTGTTATCAACAACTTGATTTTTATGAAAACGTGACTAGACTAGTTTCAAACGGCGCATTTATTGATTGATCTCACAGAGATAGTATACTTTTAATGAAATTACATTGATCCTGACGTTAATATTTTTGACAAACTTTCAATCAAAACTAATAAATATAATGTCAGTAAAGCTTCTATTTATTTCTTAAATTTATTAGAACCAGCAACAAAATGCTATATTTATTACGCTTACGTGGTTCTCCGCTTAAATCAATCAGTAATGTAGGAAAGAACTTTTTAGAGCAATATATGAAGAAATCCTTTAGAGCAATTTTGCAAATGAACGAATTTGTTTGAGCGATTGAAGAAATAAATTTATAGAGTGATTCTTTTAATATTATAGTTTTCATACTAATGAGATAACTGTTCCAGTTTCAATTTGTTCAAGTTTACACGTTATACAATTAAAAAAAACAAACTTCGTTGGTTCTGTAAAACAAAGTTACTTTTAAAAAAGTTATTTTTATAAATCAAATTTAAAGAAATGTTTGGTGGTTAATTGCAAAAATTATGACTATTTCACAAAACGCGGAAAACCGCAATTGACACAATAACCAGTTAAAGCGAAACTCCAACTTCAGTACTATTTAAACACTTTATTAGAGTTTGATAGTAACTTAAAATATATAAATTTGATAAGCACAACGAATGAGTGAACAATTCTTAGAAAACCGCAGAATTTTGTTGATTTTTCCAGATGTTTCTTAAAATAACCGATTGTTAATGACGTTATCTCAAATAAGATATAAATATTTGTTTTGATGTTAGTAATTGTAATTCGCAAACAAAAGAGTTCAAAAAAGCTTTTCTGATCTGGTAAGAATTATTTTGGAATTTCATTGTTATTAAAAATATAGTTATTATTTTGTTCCATTGTTTGATGTTTTTTTTTTTACATCTGCTTTTCTTAATTTTTGATGGTTTTATTTTTTGGTATTTATTCGCAAAAATAATTTTTTATTTTAGTTCAATTAGCTTTTAAATTTTTTTTATCTAATTTGCGATTTTTTAGAGAAAGAAAAAAAATGTCTTTGTGGCACGTCCCTGTTCATAAATATTTTCCAACCGATCCATTTTTGGACGATATTATGGAGATTACTTTTCCTCCATTGAGATATTATCCTTTATTTGATATCGGAGCAAATGTCTTTCCAAAAAAAAAGACATCTAAGAAGGAAGATGGCTTTTACGCCAATCTTGATGTCAAACACTACAAACCAGAAGAAGTTACACTTAAAGTAGAAGGTACTTTTATCAAGGGCTGTTTATATACTATTATTAAAAACTGTCTAATAAAAAGTTGATGAAGTAACTAGCGGGTTGCAACTTCATCAACTAATTTCGCTTTATCCGTTAATTTTTAAATTTGCTGCAACCGTTTCTCTCTAAAGTAAAACAACAATTTAAGCAATACTTTATGCATTGAAGTAACAAAATATTACAACAACGGGAATTATTGCAAGCAACAATATTAACAGTCTTTTGATATTGTTTATATTTCATTCATTGAGAAGTTACTGTCTTTTTCTTAAATTACAAATTTTCTTGATAGCAGTCTGCCTAGACTTTTAAGGCACGTTTTTGTTAAAAATGTTAAAATTTGTTTAAAAACTTAAAACGTTAAAATGCTATAGCTCCTCGCTGTTCATTGTTATTTCTTGTTTAGGACAAACTCTTGAAGTAAGTGGAAAACATCGTAATGAAAAT
>NC_088930.1:9365000-9530000 GCF_038396675.1 Hydra vulgaris | reverse complement strand
CTATAAAAGCATAAACCAATGCATGCAAGCAAATATTTATATAGTAATTGTTACAATATTATAATACAATATTTTAATCAACATCTTTGTATAATATTCACTGGTAAATATATTGTTATCGTTGTTGTTGTTAATAAACCTTTCATACATAATTCAAAATTTAGAAATAAACCGTAAAAAAATTGGCCTCCTTATTTTTTACGGAAAATGCAACAAATCAGGCCGTACAATAACAGTAGGTCATGGTTTTATACATAAAAATTAGCAGATGATATATATTTATTTGTTTATCTATTTATTTTAACGATAGTTTCGTACTCAGAGATTCTCGCTTACAAAGCAAGCGCTCTACCACTACATCACTATCTTAAAATTAAACTAGTTTTAAGTAATTTCTTCAACTTAATCAAAAGAATAAGGAAAAGCTGAGATCATTTTCAATTTTTTTATTTGATTTCCTATTTTTGCAGAACATTGCTGCAGCTGTTTTTCAAAATGGCTTAAGGTAAAAAAAAAAAAATCAATTTTGTCTTTTTTACAAAATAAGCTAGTTTAGATGCTTACAAACGTTATCGAATAAATATTTTTGAAGAATTATGAAAAAATTTATAAAAATTTTTTGTTTTAAAAAACGTTTTACAAAGAGTTTCCCCTTATAATTTTTTTGTTGTTGCGTTTTTCTCGAAATACGTAATAAGCCTGTTTTGGGGTTATAAATAACGGCTGCAGATTTATGAAATGTAAACCTCAGAATGACTTTAACTTTTTTTAAACTTTAAACCCTTAAAACGACTTAATAAGATTTTTAAGAAATACAATCTTTAGAAAAGACTTACAAAATACAATTTTAAATAAAATACAATCTTTTGATCTTGAACAATGGAAGAAATAGCAAAGTTGTAAATATATAAAATATCGAAAAATCAAAACATCAAAACGATTGGATTGGTCAAATTCAAAAATAATTTAGTATACAGAGAAATCTTTTTCTATTTTTTTCTCATATACTTATATCAGAAAAAAATATAAAAAGTGTTCTCAATATAAACAATACAAATCATTGCATATAACGGTCATTTAATTGTAAAAAACAAGTTTTATCTAAATAGGGATGAGATCAAACAAAGATAATATATATAAAAAGTAGTGCCAGATTTATTTTATAATACGTATACGCCAGTGAGTGATATTGATAATGATAAAGTTACGCATACATAACCTAGTATTACTTTCCTAAAACCCCGCGAGTCTCTGGTGTCTAACACAATGGGTGGCGGGGGAACTTTAGTCCAGATCTTATAAACAGGAGGGGGAGGGTCTTAATAAAAGGGTGGGGAGGAATTTTTTACGAAACACGAATAAATAATTTAATTCTAGCGTGGTTTGCAGTAAGGATCTGCGTCTTGAAACGAAGTCTTGTTATTCACTTTTTAGCAAGACAAGACGAGACAAAACAAGAGTAATTTGCACAAGACTGAATTTGTCTTGTCGTGAAAAGTCTTGAATCAATCAAGACCAACTTTATAGAGTGACAACTAAAACAAGAAATATCAAGACTTTTCTTGTTATTCTTTTAGCAATACTAGTATTGAAATTTTTATAATTATTTTTTTTTCTAGTTAATGCTGTAGCTGGTAAAATCACCATCAAGTGTGAATTGCACACTTTGACAGCCTTATCAAATATCAATAAAAGTTTCATAAATATGTGTAGTTTGTCACTTATGTATTGTATCATAAATTTTTTATAACTCCTTCGAGGATTTTGCGTTGACAGCTCCGATGCATCTTGTAGACCAATAAGTATTGGTCCTGGTTTTAATGAATTAATTGACTTCAGTCTTTTTATAAAAACTGGCTTAACTGTAGAACCAATATCTTCTAAAACTTGGTTTACTTTATCTTTGTCTTCAGTAGATTTTTCTTTTTTGAAATTTGATTTTTGAAACTCCGGCAATCCGAATATAACAACATTGTAAAACCTCCTTTTCTATTCATTTACTAGCATTTATGACTTTTAGTTGTTCTATTGGTGCTTTATTTCTTGACACGACTGATGCCCAGTTATGAATTGCTGGAACACCCTTAGATATAGCTTGATGATCTCCAATTTTTAGTTTTAAATTATTTATTTCTAAATCTTGAATTTCAATTTTTTTTTGTTGCGCTTCTATTAATTTTCTGAGATTTTCAATTTCCGCCTAAAGTTCTGCTTTAACCGCCTCTAACTGACCTTTTGAATATTTGTCATTATTTAATTTATTCCTTGGGATTTGATGGGATTTGTTTTGATATTGTTTAATACGGTTGAATACAGACGTAAATTTAATCCACTCCAATAAAAAAAAAAAAAAAACGAATACTTCCAACAAGTATGTAAACAATATCAGCAAAGTTAAATCTTATATAAGTGTTACAATTCAAAATCATTTACCTCGAATTGATATTATGATTTCATCTTTTGTGAAATAAAATAAAAAATTTAGTCTTGTTATTTAGACAGTGAATAATAACACAAGACCAAAATCGGCAATCTTGAAAAGTCTCGTTAGATCTTGGTATTCTTGAAATGATTACAATGTAACAGGACTACAAAATTAAGTCTTGATGGGTCTGGAAGTGTTTCAAGACCGTGTAGGTTTAATCGTGGTAATGGTATAAAATTATTTTAAGACGCAGACCCTTATTGCATAGATAGTTTTATATTATTATATACTTTTATAAACGAAAACATAAATTTGAATCAAGATTTTTAAAGTTACAGTTACTAATTACACTGAAAGTTTTTATTCTTATCTTATATATATATACATATTCTTATTTTTTTTTTTTTTACTTTTAAGATGGATTTTTTGTTGTTGGTAACAAGCAAAAATTAATAAACGAGGGGGGTTGGGATATTACCAAGCACGGGAGGAGGGGGGGGGGGAATTTACCAAAAGGGGAAAATTTCCAAAAAATATTAAATATCCCCTCCCGAGTATTAAGTACCTAAAAGTACGTCATTAATTGGTGCGATAGCAAAAATATAATTTTTACCATATTTAGGTATTATCTTCCTAAATAAATTGCAATATTTTAAAAATAAGGTTTAGTATAAAATGTTTGGGCCGCAAATAAAAATGTTTGCAAATAAAAGATGCAATTTGAGTTTGACAAGATTAAAAGTTATTGGTTTTTGAGTTAATCACATCAAAACTAAAAACTATAAAATAAAACATTTTTATAAGTTTAATTACATTGGTGTATATTGACAAAAATCTTCTTTGGCGATTGGAAAAATTCACACTATCTTGACTGGACCCTAAACGGAAGTCCGTATATAACAGGCGCAGCGCCTATTAGATATTCTAGATTGCAGGAACTTCTAGATTGGCTAACACAAGATGCTAATGATTCTCCAGAACTCTCTGTCACCCATTCTTTCAACAGTTGTTCCAAAAATAAATCAATATCTTTATCTGTTACTTCCCATAAGTTAGCGACTACTGCAGGGCTAAAAGTATGACATGAAATATAATATGGTAACGTAATAAAATTGATTATACAAGTCAGACCTGCACTTGAAATACTTTTCAGAAGGAAAGGGAATAAAATTTTAATCAAATTTTATTTTACATAGGTAAAAATAATTTAAAATAGTATAAAAATATAGTCAAAAATTTAAAAGGTCTTTAACTTGTGATAAAAGTACGACCATAGAAATAAAAGTGTTGCACAAAAAATTAGTGATATCCCAACAAAATCAACCCAGGGTGCCCCAATAAATCAACTTTATATATCAAAACATCATTGACAATGAGCAAACGTTTTAAACAAATGTAAAAATAAATTATTAGTTAAAATGTTGCAATTTTTTAATCACATAAATTACCTAAATAAAAAATATGAATTTTTTTTTGCATTTTCTTTATATTCAAAGTTGTCTGTGCAACTTATGCAAATAACTGATTTCTACCTACTGTTTCTATCCGCAAGATAATGAGAAAAACGTTTTCTTGCTAAACACCATCCAATATTTCAATTTTTGATTATAGCGGCACTCCTGGTCCATACGAAAGTAAATTTATTTAAAACATCTTTAAAAAACAAAACCAATAAACAATGTTTATTGATCTTGTTTTGGAATGCATTTAAGAAAGTGCTTGTTGAATACTATTCCGATTTGATTTGTAATTTATCAAAATAAGAAATGCGTAGAGAAAATCTTTCGATTTTTTTTAAAACAAAATTTAAGACAGAGTTTATAAAATTTTAATAAAATTTTTTTGTTAGGTAAGCTATTTGTGGCCGTGGTCAATAAAACTTTTCCACTACAGGTACTGTAAATACAAAAATTTACATAAAAGATTGCTTGCAAAAGAGACTTTGGTCTTATTTAAGATCTCATAGACAAAAAACTTTTTTATAAAGATCTAGCAACTTGCTATTATTCAAAAGATACAACTTTATGGTACTTTAATTACTTTATGGTTTTGGAGTCAATTTTTTCACACAAACACACACATATGCATATATATATATATATATATATATATATATATATATATATATATATATATATATATATATATATATATATATATATATATATATTTATATATATATATATATATATATATATATATATATATTTATATATATATATATATTTATATATATACACACACACACACACTTACCATCCAGCTAGTAAATAATAGAGTACCATTCCATAAGCTTCAAGATAACCATGCACCTTGGACTCAAATAAAAAACAATTTTCTTAATAAGATAGACACAAATCAATAAAACTTAAAAATAGACTATAACAAAAAAGTTTAAAATACCTGAAGTTTGCCACTACTGCATCCCATAAGAAGTGAAACTGCACGACAATCTAACTGCTGGATATCATCCCATCCAAGATATTCTTGGCCACTTCCATGACCACAATATCTTAGAGAAACACACACACACACATATATATATATATATATATATATATATATATATATATATATATATATATATATATATATATATAATATTATTATATTAAATTTGTTGTTGCTTTCTCTTTTTATTATTTACTAAGTTAATTAAGATATAGTCACAAGAAAACATAGCACTATTCTGAACTTCAGAAATATTTTTTTATTCTATTATTTTCTTGTCAAATACTTAAAAGGTGTCAATGACAATGACATTTTTGACGAATTTTATTTTTACAGATGCCTTACTGTTACTAATGTACATTCAAAGTTATATATTAGAGTATCAATAAGTTATATATCAAGAGTTTGTTTATTGGGTCTTTCCATGCCAAGTAGAGCAAAGATCCATCATGGACCATTTCATCATTTTGTACATATATCAGAAAAGGATGTTTTAAAAATTTTAGATCAATATTTAAAATCGTTCTTGAGAAAACACTATTTCAATAGTGGACTATTTTGCATAAAGTTTCATTCTACAAGTAAAAAGATTTTTTTTTTCATTGTTTTTACAACTTTTAAATAGGTTGGTTATATATTTCAACTATTTTAAGATAGTGAGTATGCGATGGATACTTTTAAAAGAAAAAAAGCTTAAAATCTGGCATCTTAGCTTTTTCCATAATGGCAGACTAAAGTTGATATTTTTGTTTTGTAATTAAAACTTATTGCGATTTTAAAAAGCTTAATCTTAAAAGTTCAAAAATTGATACAAATCAAATTTCTTGTTGATCTATACGTGGTGGATAAATACTAAAAAAAACAAAAAACATTTAATTAAAGAGCTGCATTCAAAAGTTATAGGTCATCACAATGAACAGGATTAAGACTTTTTTCAAAATTGATCTGCAATGCAAAAAGCATCTGTTACCTAAAATGGCATTTTTTTTTCCATAAAATTTCTTAAAAACCAAAAAAATTTTGGGCACTTATTTAAAATCCCAAAAGAAAGTCTCTAAAAGTCAAGCAAATTTTCCATAAAATTATTAAAAAAAAAAAATTAAAAAATACTGTTTCATTGAATTTTATAATACTGATATGTCAATTTAAAAAGCACTATTAAAACCAAACAAACTGTTATTGTTTTTTAGAACTAAGTAATAATGAGTAGTATGCCTGATCTTTTTTCTTGTTGCATTGGTAAAGCATTAAATGAACAGTGCTATCAAGTTTAACGAGTCTAAAAAAAGTAAATTTTATAAAGATCTAAACTAAACCAAGAGCTTTGAAGAGAAGCAAAGAAAATCCCATAGATTTTATTTACAACATTCAAAAGAAAGTTTGGTTGTTGAGGTTTGAGATTGAACATTGAAGGTATTGTTGTAATCTTTTGAACAAGCACACAAAAAAAGTGAAAACTAACTTTCCATATTTAAACTAATACCTTTAATTTAACACAAACACCTTTTAGTAATAAATAAATGTTAAATAAATATTTAATAAATCCTATCTTTTACTTTATAGATTCTCTTAGAGTTAATAGTCTTTCATATTCCAAATATTTTGGTTTAATACTTGATTAAAAAAATTGCAGTAGTTACAGAAAAACACTGCACTGCAAACATCATGAAACAAAAGAAAATGAACTCCAAGAAAAAGAAATTTATGTTGATAACCTAACATTATTAAAAGATCTTAATTTAAGTATTGCATGCTTTGGATGCTCAACTCTTAAACTTGTTTCAAAAAAAGATAGAGTAAAGATAGCATATGGAAAGCATAAATTTGATAACATAAGAGCTCTTACTCTCGAGTCCTTAATAAAAAAACAAAACAAAAAAAAAACATAATTATCTTAAAAATGGATTTTCAAAATTTTGTGAGCTAAGACCCAAGTGGTGCATGGCCTGCATGCAGTTTTTGTCAGTACCATCAAAATGTATAATTTTATGTACAGAAAATTCCCAGAATTTCTGATTACAAAAGCTTATCAAAATTAATGGTTTGTAGCATTAAAAATAGAGATTGTGTGCTGCATAGCTGTGATAAATGTCCTGGAAAAGAAGATTTGTCTAATTACATTGGCGCTTTGTTTATTGAAAATGAAATTAGTGAAGTTAATTTTTATCAATAGCAAAAATCAAGTTTCCAATGTACTTTAACACCAGAAACTTTACCTTTAGATGAATTTATTGTAATAGTTTATGAACAGTTAGATAATTTACGATAGCATTAGTTTATATCAAAAAGTCAAGTCACCAATTTCCAATATTTAAAAACAAGCTATAGTTCTTCTTGACTTTGCTGATAACTATAATACAAGATACAGATGCAAATTTTGACATTACTGCAGAGTGGCACTTCTTTGAAACATCACATGGTAAAAGCTCTTGTAATGGAGTTTATGAAACAGTAAAAAATCTTGTTGCACCATCCAGTCTACAGTCACTTAACAATCCTATTGACACATCAAGCAAAATGTACAGCTGGTGTGTTCAACATGTTAAAGGAATATTATTTATTTTTGTGGACAAAGTTTCTATTGAAACACATATTACAAACTTCAATTTAGAAGAGAGATACCATTCTTCTTTAGATAATCTGCATCAATTTAATTTGAGTCAATCTTAAAGAAAATCTTGATCAAGCTTATTTTGATGAACTATAACTTTTGAATGCAGCTCTTAAACAAACTGATTTTTTTATCAATTTATTTACATAATTACAACATTTAACATAATTACAACATTACACATATAGATCAACAGGCAATTCGATTTGTCTTCATTTTAATTTGAACTCTGTTTTTAAGATTAAGATCTTTGAAATCACAAAAAATTTCAATTCCAAAACAAAAATATCAACATTAGTCTGCCATTATGTAATTGTTCTTTTAAAAGTATCCATTGCATACTTGCTATCTTAAAACAGTTGAAATATAAAACCAACTTATGTAAAAGCTGTTAATTATTAAAATCAATGAAAAAAACCCGTTGTACTTGTAGAGTGAAAATTCATGCAAAAAAGCCCACTATTTAAATATTATTTTTTCAAGAACCATTTTAGATATTGATCTGAAATTTTCAAAAAATGCTTTTCTTATACATATGTACAAATTATTTCTTATACATATGTACAAATAAAAATTATTGCATCAAATTATCTTCTTCCAAAAATAGAACACCAGGAAAGAAGCATGTATACCTTATTGATAACAGATGAATTTTTTTAATCTGAAGTTTTACTGTTCTGTAAAAATATCTTAAATAATGATACAATAAGTTTTACATTCCTGTATAAATATCTTAAATAAAATAAAAACAGAATGGTTCTATCATAAATTCAATGGAAGTATTGAGCAAGGAGTTGATTGCTTGAAATTGCAAAAGCTGAAAAAAAATCAAGCATAATGACCTTCCCATAAGTTTTTATCATAAGGTTTATCTAGGAAATTATTGAATCAATCCTTTCAACTTAAATATCGCAATTAGCAGCATTAAAGTTAAAAAGTATTAGTAATAAAGTTGTCCTTGACATTCTTCATTTCAAGTAAACTTTGGGGTTCACGAGGTTACATATTTGGTCTTATGTAACTCATTTATATTAATAAAATTCATGACAACATTACCTCTAAAGTGCCTCTACTTGTTCACAATAGGGTAGACCGGGGCAGGTTGGCCCAGTCGAGTTTGTTCATAGACAAGTTAGCTATCCAAAAACTAATCCTCAACAAATTTGTTTTTTTAAAATAGCTTGCTTTCATTTCCGATAATAATATTTTAATAAAATACCATACTATTTACCCCAATTTTTATAAAAAATAAACTTGGGGTAATAAGAATTAAATCAATTAAAATTTCACGTTTTTTTAATATTTTGTGGGTTTCATACCAAGGTCACATTTCAAATTTTATACCAAAGCCACACTTCAACTTTCATACCAAGGTCCAACACATTTTGTTGAAAATAAAACATAAAATGATGAGGAAAAAAAAAGAAATTGGTGAAAATTAAATTTGCCCTTGTTATATACTCCTGGGCTAACTTACCCCAATAGCAGGGCACGTCAGCCCATCAGACACAACCTAACAAAATCAATTTCAAATGTATTAAAAACAGATTATGAACTTCCAATAATGTTATTTATAGTAGTCTAGGGTCTTGTCTGGTCTTTTCATAGAAAAATTCAATAAAACATGAAAAGCTAAAAAGTTACACATCAAAGAAAAAAAGCAGGCTAACATACCCGGGTCTACCCTATAACAATATACACCAACAGATCACTTTTTGATTGCTTAGGAAAGACACCTGATCTGAAAAACAGTTGCTATACTACAATACAATTCAAAAACAACTAGTTAAAAAAGAATTTAGAAACCAACCAAACAAGAAATACTTTCCAAAAATTTAGAAATAAATTTTTGGAAAGTATTTCTTTCCAAAAATTTATTTCTAAATTTATTTTTAAGACTTATAAAGATTTTGGAAAAATAATTAACTGTTTACCTGCATGTTAACTGTTAGAATGTTATAAATTACAATTACTATTTATTATAATTTTTAAGCTTAGGTATCAAAAACTCTAAAATCTGTTTTTTATGATTTTAATAAAATTTGAAGAATAAATTGGAGTGCAAACAAATTTTTATCCTCAAAAAAAAAACAACATTGTTAATATATTTATATAAAGTTTGTATATATAGTTTTTATTTTATTGTCCAAATTCAAAAAATATGGCAATTAGGGGTAAGAGATTACTGTTGCTCTAATTAAAAAACTATTTTGTGAATCATTCTCAATTGACATTAATATCAACATGCTAGAAATTAGAAAAATGTTTCGAGCCTAAAAGTGATCTGTAAATTATTTCAAGTTAACTAATAAGTTGGTTTGCTTTGTTAAAACAATTATAACAATCTTTATATAAAAGTAATGACAATGATGAATACTTATGCAAATATTATTAATTTATATTTTAAATTATAAATAGGGGAGACCGGGGCTAGTTGGCTCGGTTTTTACTCTATGAGCTCTGTAGCCCTAACAGTACATTTTTTTAAAAATATTAAAGTGTAGTCTTAAAGAGTATGGATTAGGGTATCTTATAAAATTTGCTTTTATTTACAAAAAAAAATTCTTTGGGCCTTTCCAGACCCTCGAAAAAAAAAAAAAAAATTTGCGCCAACTTACCCCACCATGGGGTAAGTTAACACAAACTATAAAAATGATTATTAATGCACTATTAAGTGCAAAATTAATAGAAATTTTTTTAAAATTAATTTTTGCAACAATTTTATCCCAAAATTTAATATTACTTTTAGCTGGTACCAAATATTAGTCCGTATAAAAGCCAAACAGTTGCCCAACTTTTATTTGTGGAAAAAAAAACTAAAAAATTTTTATTTTTATTTTTTTGTAAGAATAAATATTTTCAATATTGTTAAAAATTTAAAAAAAAAAAAAATAATAATTTTATAAAAAGAAATATTTTTTTCCATAGTAAATGCTATGAACCAACTTACCCCGTGAAAAATACGCCAACTTACCCCGAAAGCTTTTTTTTTTAATAAACAGTCTATAGATCCTGAAAAACGGCAGCTTTGAAAAAAAAAAATCTGACTGGATATAGTAAACCAATTGTGACTGGAACTTTTATAATAATTTTTTTTTTCATACGACTAAATATTTTCTTTGTAAAGTAAAAAGGAAACGATGTTCTAAAAGTTACGTTTTTGTCCAAAAAATGCATAAATCTCAATACCTCCCATGCGCATGCGTGAATCCTGACAATACTACAGTGAATGATGAAATAATCAATAAGGAAGTTTCTGAGTAATTTTTGTCACTTTCTGATGAAAGGCTCTTAAAGATAAACGCAGTTCGTCAACTTACCCCTGCGGCCAACTAGCCCCGGTCTCCCCTACTTATGCAAATATTATTAATTTATATGCTAAATCTTAAAACATCTACTTTAAGGTATAATAAAAGTTGGAGAACTGTATATAATTAAAAAAAAAAAAATATTTACATAAATAAATCATTATCTTCTAATGCTGACTTGAACTGATCTTTAGTTGGAATCTTCCCAACAATACCATTCCATCCTTCACTAAAAAAATAGAATAACATAGAAAATAAACATAGAATATTAAGTAGTCACAGAACATAACATTTTCATAAATACATATGTTACATTATTACATTATATACACACATTTTTCATATAAACATAAATGTAAATTATTTATACACATATTTATATTTATATGCATTTTGAACATCTGAATACATCTAAAAGATACTATTTTCTGCTTTACCAAAACAACAAGTTTTACTTTCAACTCATAGGTAATAAAATGTGAAAGAAATACACCGTTTAAATTCTTTCTAGTTTAAAAATGATGGCAGTGAAACAATCAAAATGAACTGGATGGCTATCCACGTTCACGAAAAATATCATCAAAACACTAACCAATTGAAGGGAACAACAAACAATATTGTGCAAGAAAAACAAACCTTGACAAAAATATTGTACAATCAGTTCCAGATCCAATTATGGAAATAATATTTCGCACTATATCATTTGTTATATTATTTTGCACTATATCATTTATATATTCAACTTGTTTTTCTTTTACAATTTTTTGAGAAAAAGTGCAAAAAAAAACAACAACAAACAAAAACAAACTATTTGTTTTTAATTTTGGTTTTGATTTATTCTTATTTTAAACTGGATTGTTGGTACTCTCCTGTGCCTAATACAAAAGGTAAGGGTGGGTGTGAACAAAAGGAGGGGGTAGGGGGTAGGAATTTTTTACAAAACACTAATAAATCAAATTATATCTAATGTGGCTTTCAGTCAAATGCACCCTTTTTAATAGCTGTTTCATCATAATTTCAATATGGTTTGAAATGTTTATATAAGTTTTATACTATGATGAGAAATAAAGACAAACCTAATTCTTTGACAAACCGAAATTTGTTAAAGTTTTTTAAAGCAATTTTTAAAGCCTGATTACACTGAAATTTTTATTTTTTACTCAGTGTATGATATATATAAATTTTCTGTTTTTTTTTTCAGTTTTGAGATGTTGCTTTTAGTTGATAACACGTAAAAAATAACAAATAGGGCGGGAGGAGATCATAATAAGCTTGGGGTATGCGAGAAAAATTTCTGAAAATAAATTATAAATGCCCCTGCCCATGTATTAAGCACTTTAGAGTAAACATTTGTATCACCTTTTTATATGCTACATATGGTGGATGTGTATCAGATTCTCTCCCCACTAAAAAAATTTTAAAATCAAATGTTTTACCATATTTTACCTTTTAATGCCTCATAACGAAGTAACTTAAAATTTTATTCATAATTTACCAATTCAAAAGATTAAAAAAAAAAGGGTAACATTTTAAAATCACTTCGCACTAAAGCAAAACATAAAACAACTTACTAATGTTGTATATAAATAATTTATAAATATGATTTTCAAGTTATTCGCCTCTCCAAAGTTGAGAGTTTTAATACAAAATAATTAGTATAGAGAGGTGATCATATCAGTTTCATCATTTTTAGACAAGCCTTTAATTGGGGGAATAAAAAAAGCCAGCCCTAGGTACAGGAACTTCCCCTATACAAAACTTTATTTTAAATGTCATTTAGATAAAACCTTACCTTTTAAACCATTCTGAAAACTTAATTTCTGTATTCTTTAGATCATTACTTGGGTTAACAATATAGTATATATTATTGCACGGTAATCCACCTTTTAGGAAAACCTAAAAATTTAAAACAATACAAGCCTTGGCCAAAACAGTTGACTAAAGTTCTTAAGATAACACTACCATAAATTTGTTTACGCTAGCAATTATACTAGCCAATTACACATTACACTAGCAATTAAAGGCTCCGGTAAAAATGTTTTTTTCAAAGTAATCTAATCTCCTTACGATATTTATTGGAAAAATTAAATAGTGATAAAATTATCTTGATGAAATTTACAACAAAGCTTGAGTTTAAAAACGAATTGCTTTTTTAATTGCTTCTTTTTGAAAAAAATAAATTTTAATATTTATGCAATATAAATGCAAAATTTTTTAAATAACTGCAATAAAAAAGTATAACGAAATAATGAAAGTAGAAACCTCAACTTTTTATTTCAAATAGACATTTGCAGTGAAAAATGGTATTTTTTTTACTACAAAATTAAACAACAACAATAACAATATAACAATAAAAACCATGGTTTTCTTTTGAAAAAAACTTTTAACTGCAGCATTTAACATGAAATCACATCATTAATCTAATGATAATATATTATATATGTAATACATTATACATAATTATTATGTATATAAAAATATACATTATACATTGCATAAACTTCGGGCCAGATTAAGGTATTGTGCTGCCCTAAGCATATAAGCATATGAAATTTTATTGAGGGGGAGGAGAGGGAGGCTTTTAACAATAAGAGGTGAAGGATTCAAAGACAAAACTTGAGGTGCTCCTACCAGGGAAGGGATTTTAAAGGCATAGGGGCAGCTTAAAAGTCCCCTCCCCTTCTTAACTATATCATATTTTATGATACAGTTAAGTACATCTTATACTCTATGATATTATTTAGTTCAAATACTTTTGAAATCATATTAAACAAATCAAACACACTTGCAACTTTATTTTAAAAATTTTTACATCAATTTTCTTGAAATATGACTCTGGTTGTAAGCAGAGACAAAAATAAGTTTTAAAGCTGCTTTTGTTTCAGCTGCAAAGTTGTTGTCTAGATCCTCAGAGTAATATTTAGTTAATTTCTTGGTGGGTTCAACATAAAAATCATGAGAAAAAGCAGTGAGAACTTGCTGAAAGGACATTAAAACAGCATTAGTTGTAACAGCATTTGCTTCATGTCTAGTATCTGAAAGTAAATTCAACACCCTTCCACTACTAAGACAAGAATTTTTTAACAGTCTGTTGATGCAGAGAAAATGCAGAAAAAAATTATGTACAAAAAGTTAACTCCAATATTACAACAGTCAACTGCACTATGACCATTTATTTTGCAGACACCACACAAGTATTCTAAAACCTGATTAGCCAATGATTTCCCTGAATGTCCATTATATTCTAAGAATGTTAGAAACCATTTTATTAGTTGACCATCCTTAATGTACCGCAAAACAACGGATCCACATGTGACAGATCTGGACTTAAATCAACATAAAGGCTAAAGTAATCAATTGACTTGTTATGCTTGAATAAATCCTTTCAGCCATTAGCTTGATAAGGTCCTCGAAAATTGTCTTTGAAAGATAGGAAGGGTTTCCTTTGCCAAAATTACTATATTAAGAAATACAACTTGCAAAAAACGGGTCAAACTGGCTTATAAGTTCCGAAGACCAAAGTAATTTTAGAGGAACCAAACTTCTCTTTGGTACCATGAAAGGCAAATTCACTTTCAGTCAGTGTACGAATGTTGGCAATGACTCACTCCAGCACATGTTCCCAATATGTATTCCTTTACCTGAACATTAAATGTGTGCTGTAATTCTTGACCTTGTCTGGTGATGAGGTATGATAGCTTTAGTAAAGCTGATTTTTTTTGTGATTGTCAGTGCTAATAATGTTTTGCCGGTCACTGTATCTACCCCTCAATAAACCAAGATAAAGTAATTTTAGAAGCAAAAGCTTTACAAGCAAAAGTTTACAGAAGTTTACAAGCAAAGAAATATAGAGTCCCTTTGATCATAACACAAAAACCATGCCTGTCCATATTCCTTGCAAATAGCTTTTCTACTAAGAAAAACTTTTAGTGAGCAAAATCTTTTTCTGTTTTCCACCCTAAAAAAACACAATATGGTTTATCAAAAAGACCTTTATGATGGCGGCAATTGTTTGATCCAACAGCAATCTATAAGGTTTTATCCTCCACAGGTAATTTATCCCATAAATAAATATCATTTTTTTGGATGGCTGTAGTCACATTTACATTAGGGTTACTTTTGTAGATTTTAAAATCTTTATTTTCTGTATTATTTTTCACCACATCATTACTGAATAAAGACATGCCTACATATTCATTTTCTACTCCTAATGTCGGTGCCACAGTTGAATGTTGATTTTGATTTGATGCACATCCTCGTTGCTGCGGCTCTGTTATCACATTGACAGTAGGTTTTAAATACATTATTAACTTTGGTATTTTTTTCAAAAACCTTGTTCTGATTTTCCAGCTGTTTTATTTGCTTTTTTCTATTATTTGACCCACTTGGCTGACTGCGCTTTGTTTTCTTTCCACATATAGCTAAATTTCAATTCTGGACAATAATTACATTAAAAATTTGGTGGTCAAGGTCAATGCCAGCAACAGATATACAATCAAGAATTCATGTTTTTTTTACTGACAGCGTTTCTTTCAAGGCGGGTAATATGTGTAATGTAGATGACACCTTAAATAATTTAAATTATACCCTAAATTGAATGGTGAGGCTTAAAGAAGTACTTCGTATAGTAACGTCTGTTCACAAAAAATCCGGAATGAAAAATTGTTCTTAATTGAATACAAAATTAATTGATTTTTGACCAAAATTTTAACTAAAATGAGTGACTGGACATTGTTAACTATTTTATAACCGAAAGTGGTCCTAAATCAGCGGCTTTTCGAACTTTAGTTTTGACTGAATCCATTAGGTTGAAAAAGTAGTCTGGATCAAACTCTTTCAACTTTAATCGAATTCTATTCTTAAGGTGGTCAAGATTTTTCGCAGTAAATCCATTTCCATAAACTTTTGCCTTTAAATTTGCCCAAAAATTTTCAATTGGCCTTAACTGGGGGGGTTATCTTTAGCGTCGACAAAGTTAATACCTAAAGTGTTGTAAGTTTCTAATGTGTGTTTTGCATAATGACATCTCGCTCCATCAGGCCAAAATAAAATTTTCATGTTTTGATGCTTGGAATTTATAAATGGAAGAAGTCTTTTTGTAATACATTCTTTAGAATAAGTTTTTGCATCTAGTGCACAGTTTTTTACAGCAAAATAAGGCGATGAATGACCAAAACGACTGATTGCAATCCAAACGAGAACTTTCTTGTCAAACTTTTTTTTGAAGTTGAATTTAATGTTAGGATCAGTTTGAGAACTATCTTTTGTATAGTAGCCAGAGTTTTGTGAACAATTTGCACCATTTACACAGAAATAAGATTCATCGTCCATGATGATTTCAAACTTATTTGATGGCTTGAAAAAAGTTTTTGAAAGTCTTAATAAGTTTTTCTTTTGTTTAATTTCTTGCTTTTCTGTTGTTTTTGCATACTTAATAGTCTATTTACGTATGAAACGCTTATCTTATATTTTAGTGCCAATTTTCTTTGCGAAATCCCGATTCTCTCTTCTGCTCTTGCAATCATGGACTCTCTCTTTTCTGGTGTAATTTTAAAAGGTTTTATGCCGCAACCGATTTTTCTATTCATTGGCAAATTATTTTCAGACCTTTTAATTATGTCATAAATTGTAGATTTAGCGATTCTCATTTTCTTAAAATGATCCACTGTAAATTTCTTTCCACTGTTTATGTTTTGTTTATAAAAATTTCCAATCACATTTCTAACATCGTTCTCTTTTAGATGCTCCATGTTTATTTGAATTAATTATTTAAACTCAATTTTGCCACAAAATGAAACTGTTGTTGTTGACCGATTAAATTTAAAAATTTCGAATCGAAAATTCGAAATTTAGAACAATTTGTGTACATTTGAAATCAGTCCGGATTTTTTGTGAACAAACGTTATTATATAAAAGTAAATAAATATAAGATTTTGACTTAATTGGTGTAAAAAAAATACCACCTTCATGCTGCCCATTTTGGTCTGCTACTCTAAGCTTGTGCTTATTTTGCTTATAGGTTCCAGGACTGCGTATACTATAGATAATACTAATGTTAAAACCCTAATGTTTTGCCACAAAGCACTGCCAAAGAGCATTTATTTTTGTCTTAATAAAAAGTCAGCATTTTTTTATTGGAGCTTGCAGTAGGTGGAGAATTTTAACGCAAACAAAACTCACTGCATTACTGCTAGCAATTATTGTAATATTGTTGAAAATCTAAGTTGTTGAAAATTTAAGTTGTTGAAAACTTGTTGAAAATCGAAGTTGTTGAAAAATTGTTGAAAATCAAAGTTGTTGAAAAATTGTTGAAAATCAAAGTTGTTGAAAAATTTAAAAATAGCAACACTTTTACTGAGTACTCTACTTTACAACTCAGATATTTTTTCACAACTATCCTCTCAAGAAAGTCATATATACTGTTTCAAAGTTAACATCTGCTAATGTTATTTTCGTTTATTTTAATTGACATTACCTTACACCTTATTCTATTCTCTACCTCTTTAAATCTCTTATTTATCCTTGTATGGAATACTTTTTCATATTTGAACTGGTTCTTTTAATGAGATCTTTCCTCTTTTAGACAAGGTCCAAAAATGCATTTTAAAAGCTGCTGGACCTGCTTTAACTAACAAACTTGAGCTTCTGTCCTACAGTTTTAAGGTTGTATTTTTTTCTTTTTTTCTACAAATGATACCATGGTTGCTGCTTGAGTGAACTATTTTCTTTGCTTTCTGTTACCTTCCAATTTATTTAGTAGTTGTTTGCAGCCTTGTTGTGAGTGAATTTGTCGCTTAAAAAAAAAGCGACAACAATTCTTTTGTTTAGATTAATATTGCATCTATAAAATTTATGACCTAAACTCTGTCAGAGCCAAGTTACATATCAAAAATTTTTTTGAAGTATCAATTTTGCTCTTTGTTTATTAAATTCAATCAGAAAATTATTTTTTTTCATAGATAAACCATTATCTTATGCAAAAATTGATTGCTTGCCAAAAAGCTGCTTAGAAAAGCTGACATGAACTTTATGAACACTATAAAAATACTTTACAACATAAAATAAAAAAATGTTCAGTGGAAGGTGAAGAGATTTCTATAACAATTTTTTCATTATTATTTTTTGATATTTTTAGTGTAATTGATAAATAGATTTGCAATACAATAAATTTTTATTTTATAATGAACTTCCCCTAAAAACTCAAGTAACATAATTTTATATGTATAATAATTGTAAAAACAACTCACAGAATTATTCATGCAATGAATTGCTGTAAACAGTAATGATGGCATTCTAACTACAGGCTGATTACGAAGCATAGGTATGCTCTCCCAAGGCAACCGTTGAAGATCCTTAAAAAAAAAAAAAAACAATAAAAAAAAATTTAATAGATGCAAAAAATAAAAATTATTTTTTGCATCTATTAAAAAATAGATGCAAAAAATATGATAAAGTCAAAAAACAAGCTATAAGCTGAAACATTTGAAACATCACTTATTTCATTTGAATTTAATTCTGATAAATTTCTTTGAAATTTATTATCAAAAAATCAAAACTTTAAACTATAATAATGACAAATTATAGATAATAAATTTTTATTTGAAACTTAATAAATTTAAAAAAATTTTAACATAAAGAAAATTTGAGAAAAAAAAACAACCTAATTATTCCATTTTATATAAGGAATAATTAGTTCTTTACAACTTTGTCCTTTCCGTAACCGGAAAAAAGTGAAAAAGTTTCCATAACCGAAACTTTTTCAATTCATCTGTAATGCACAATTATTTACTTATAAAACTCTCTACATACTGATATTCAATTATCTGCAAGTCCACTGAAAATACCATACTCTTGCTCTTGATGCTTCTTCTGATTCACCAACTGATCCTATTATATCTCCAAGATATTAAAACTTACCAACACACTCTATTTTTCCACTACTTTAATTTTATTCCCCATTTTAACTTCTCTTCATTCAACTTCAGTACATTTTTTTTGTACTTACTTTTAAAAACCAACAATATAAGAAGCACCTTGTAAACCCATTATTTGCAAAATGTACAAACAATATAGTTTGCTCTAAATACTTACCTACACACTAAACACGGCTGGTATTTCTGAATTTTCAACTTGCTCATTCATTTTTAATGCATTACCTTTTATTTTATATTAATATTTATTATTATACTTTTTTAAATTTGCCTTACAATAACTATCTCATCTATTGATTTATGTTCCAAATTTTTCATACCAATATTTTGGTTGAATGAATCTTATTGCTTTCAACTCGTGCAAAATACTGCTGTTATTATGTCTTATATACATATTTTGATTTTATTAAAAAAAAAAAAGAAGAAAAAAATAATACTAATGAAAATACATTATATAAGAATACTAAAATCACTATAAGAAGAATCATTAGGATAAATTAAATTTTTATTTTATGATCAAAAAAAAAAAAAAATTATGTCGTTCGATGCTTTCAGTTTTTAACAAAGAATATATAATAAAAATAGAAAACACAACCTATATATTTTATAACCTATATATTTTATCTTTTAACTCCTTAAGGACCAGGCCCGAGATATCTCGGGTCATGCTATATGGTCCAAAAAAACCGAACCTGAGATAACTCGGGCGGTCACATATTTTACGTTTTATTATGTATTAGCCCGAAATAATTTGTGGAAATAATCTTATAACAATATTATTATATTAAATCAACTAAGAATCAATCAAATTAATAATATTTAGATTTATAACAGACTTTTTTTTATTTTTTAATATATCAATATCTAAGTTCTAAGCATAAAAAAAAAAATTGATTTTTTTGGTGCATTCATTTGAAAAAATATCGGTCCTTAAGGGTTTTAAAAAAAACTCCTTTTTTTGAAAGCTACAATGTTTAATTGTAAATATTATAAAATTTTTTTCAATGTAAAAGTTATCAAATTTTTTTACTTATCATCTCGTCTGTTATCAGCTAGTAGTAACTTTCAACAATCGATAAATAAGAATTAAAAAAATAGTTATTTTTATAGTTCATAGCTTCATAGTAATAGTTTCATAGTTTTGTAGACTTTTAGTCTTTTTTAGAATTAATTTTAAGTTTTTAAGTAACCTTACTATGCAAAGCCTTAAAGTTAAAGTCTAGTTAACACTTTATACAAAAAGTAATTAAACAAAGAACTTAAAAAAAAAAAACTTATTTTCAAACATTTTGATTTCAACAATTGTAAACAAAATAAAATCATAACCATTTTATAAAAACTAGAACTCTGAACTCCTTGCTTCCTTATGGTCAACAAGTATTTTAACTTTCTAAATTTAACAAGCTATATGCAAAAATATTTCAAAATAAAAACTATTGTAAATGATCTGACCAATTCTCATATTGGGCTTATATTTTGCATTTTATGATTTTAGAGGTATCATTTATCATAATTAATTAAATTAGTCAACAGTGTTGTACCAACCTTACCCTTAAGCTTTATTTAAATATACACATTACATTAAAGAAAACCAAATTAAAAAATAAATTCCTAATATGATATTATACCTTAATATTTACACAAATACAAAAAAAAAATCTTAAACTGTTTTGAAATATTTTAACCTATATACTATAATATATAATGCTTAAAATATATATAATGCTATAAAACTTAATCTTATAAGAAATTATACTTTCATTAAAAAGAAATAACACTTTAGCAAGTGGAGTTTTTAAAATTTAGTAGCAAATTAACACCTTTGCAATAATGATTTTGTTTGTTTTTATTAAAAAAAAACATCTTCACTTTCAACAAGGCTACAAGTCTTGTTGAATATTAAAAAAACATCTTCACTTTCAACAAGGCTTGTTGAATAGGTAGCGGGTCATTAAAGCGAAAAGTTTAAAAGCGAAAAAAGTTAAAGCAAACTTTTCTTTTGTTCTTTTTTTTTCAATAATACAGCCTGGTTTCCTCTTTATTTTTAAAACTTTGCATTTGAAAAACTTTCTTTTAATAATTAAACAAATATTTTATGAACAATTTTATATTATTAATTTTACTACTTTAAGAATATTAAATATATAAAAAAGTTTGTTTTTATTAAAACTTTTTTCTAATATTTAAAGTTTGCTAATATAAACCAGTAACTTTTTTGCTTTAACAACCCTGAACCATTGAAAGTGAAGTAGTTCTAGTGGTTCTATTAGAGTTAAAGTGAGACTTAATTGAATAACAAGTAACATAAGAATGAATTTTAGTAAATGGTATGATAGATGCTAGATTTTTAGAGCAATGCCCATTATTTTATTTATAAAAAAAAGAAAGAGAAGCAACATTACGACAATGTGACAATGGTTAAAGGTTGGCTGCAGGAGCATTTCCAATGTTTATAATGCATTTTTGCACCTTGTCTATAAGAGAAAGGGCATCATTCAAAGATCAACCCCAGATATGGCAACAGTATTCCATACAAGGACAGATTTGAGATTTTTTGAGATAAAGAATAGAATCCTGAGTAAGAAAGTGCCAAGCAAGATAAAGATGCAACCTTAGCAGACGCTAAATTTGCAATCAATTTGATATATGGTTTCCAAGAAAGATCAGAAGTAAGAGTTAATCCTAGAAGAGGAAGGGAAAATGACTCATCTAGAGTCCTTACCATTCATAAATATAGGAAGATCTAGATTATTGCGACAGCAATTAGTTGAAAAAAATTGAGTTTTATCTGAAATAAAGTTCACCAGCCACTGAGAGCCTCATGTTGTAGCAGAAGTGAGATGCTTTTCAAGCTCAAATGCCACTCTAAACAGTCAGAGAGTGTTGACTTCTTATTACGACAAGAATAAATGGTAGTATCATCAGCCAACAATGTCACCTATGATATGAGAACTTCTGGAAGATTGTTAATTATTGTAAATTGAAAAAAGCATGAGGACAAGGAAAGAACCTTGAGGAACCCCTGAAGTTACAGGAAATGAAAAAGAGTGCTGTCCATCGAGGACATCTTTTATGCTACAATTGAAAAGGAAGGGTTTAATAGTAAGATTTTACCTGATGCATCTCTAATCTAAATACATCTACTTAATGCACGATAAAACCTATTAGTTATTATTACTATTTAAAACCTTGCTTATGATAGGAAGAAGTGTTGTCCAGACCACAAGCTGTAGAATAGTCTATGCAGGAAATCACTTTAGATACAGTAGTTGGAGTGATACGAATGTCAAGCAATAAATCAAGCAATGAATCAACCTGTTTGTCGGCTATATCAGGTAAGGTGTGATTAGTGGCATCAAGAGATGAGACAATTCAGCTTTGTCTTTAGGTGAGGTTTCAAAATCTGAATCATGCAAGAGAGGTGGAATAACAGATTAGCCCTAACTATAGACACTGTTAATAATTCTCAGGAGCCTATTTTTTTAAAAAGTCTCAGGAGCCTAATTTTTGAGATGAAACACAAGATTTATTAACCTCAGAATAAAGGGCTTTGGCATTGGACAAAACCTTTTTACAATGGTTTCTAGCAATAGTAAACAGAGGACTGTTTTCTAAAGAATTGTTTTGGCAATAGATATGGAAGTAATGGTTACGATTTGAAATTGCAGCAGCACAATAAGAGGAAATTTAAAGAAGAGTGAGGCTTGACTTGGAATTGTCGAGAGGGAATAAAAGATTCCAAGCCAGCCTAAATCCAAGAAGTTATAAAAGAAGCACATATGTCAGCAGGGAGATAAAAGATATCAACCCAATAAAGATATAGAAAAAAGAGAAAGGTGACAATGTGAAGTGGTGCTAAATGAAAGCACATAAAAGAATAGTCTGTGGATTCAAACCTAGTCTTTTGATAAATGGGTGATATCTTACGAATGTAAAGGATCAGACCAAGCATGTGACTATTGGATTCTTTACAAGTTAAAGAAGGATAACCATCAACACTAGGGTCATAAGATGAGACAGCTGAAGTCAAATTAGTCTCAAAAAGTGCAAGTAGGTCTGGTGAACTTTGCAAAAGATAAAACTCAACAGAAGTAAAGTTACTTTGAAGACCACCAATATTAGTAAATGATAGATTAAAAGAACTTAGTGATGACAATGGTTTTTTGTGTTTTATAGTTTTTGATACTTTAGTCATTTTTTAAATTGGTTAAAGAACTTGACTCAAAGCACAGATAGTACTCCTTACACTATCTAACAGTCCAAGATATTGCCTCATTATTATTAATAAACCCTAAGTTGTAACAAAGAGCTCCAAATGAGACCTCAACAATGCACACCCAAAGTAAGAATAAGGACACCATCCATGCGCAAAATGACATAAATAAAAATGCAAAAGCTGATTTGACATTATCAATAATGCTGTACTTTATCCTGCTGCTCATTCGTGCTCATTTGGTTTCAACTTTTTAAACAAACGCAAAGAATGGAGAAGAATAGTTGAACAGAACTTTTTTTGTTTTTATTTTAATGTGAATCTTTGGCTAAATTTTGTTAGATATTAAATTATTGTTATATATTTAAAGTGGGAATATTTTTTTATGTTATTTATGTAACTTTGTTGAGTTGTTCAACTTTTTGAACTGTTGCTTGTTTTATACCTTGGACTATAGTTCAATTTTGCATTTATTGTGAGCAACTACAGTCTAAATTCAAAGTTTTATTGAAGAAAATAATGTAGGCTGTTATTTTTTATTTTTCTTATATCTTATTATTTTCTAATGTCTTACTAAGTAAGTTCAAGGTTTGACCAGCAAAGCTGTGTTCTAAATTTATTTAACACATTACTTTAAGTATTTGTCACCATGCCTTGCTATTTATTTGCAAACTATAAAAATTTTATACTTTAAAACTTTTATACACAAATATAATAGTTTATTTAAAAAATCTTTTATATACGATTATTTGTCTATTACATAAAACTGATCAATCAATATATATTAATCAATCAATATATTTCTGAAATAGTTATTAAACTTAATGTATCTTACAAACAGTATATGTACTTAATGTATCTTACAAATAGTACATGTACTCAATGTATCTTACAAATAGTACATGTACTTAATGTATCTTACAAATAGTACATGTACTTAATGTATCTTAAGTAACAACCTTGCTAAAAAAGTATTTATTTTACTTTTAAACTCTGAAAAGTGTAATAGCAAAAATTTGTATCATTAAAATTTATAAAAGCATTGCATTATATACTTGTCATGACATAATGATATTGTTCTAATGTGTATAAATGTTCCATTTATTTACATTGGAACTAAGACTTATTATGAATACCATAAAAATATGGATAATAGTACAGAATAACATGAATATTATGTTTATTTAATAAAAAAAAATTAAAGTGTGCTGTTAGAAATTGATGTGTGATGTAAGAAATTGAAGTGTGATGTTAGAAATTAAAGTGTGATGTTAGAAATTAAAGTGTGCTGTTAGAAATTAAAGTGTATAAATTTTTTTTTTTTTAATTTAGATAAATTTAACAGTAAATTATTGGAGTAAAATTATTAAAGTAAAATTTATTTAACTAGATTTTTTTAATTAGAAGGATCATATATGTCTAATTAAATTTTATCTTATTTTGTTAACAAACAAAATAAAATTTGCTTTGTTTACTAGTAAAATATAGTTTTAATTTTACTAAATTAAAATTTATTTATGGATAATTAGCTAACAGTTAAAAAAACTTCATTCATTGGAAATAAGGTAAGAATTAGCTTTATTTTCTGGCCATATTACAATGTTTGCTTTCATTGTTGATGCTATTGATGAAATATGTGTAATAGTTTATTATTTTTGCAGTTGGTGTCTTTTCTTTCAGACTTTGACTATTTTTAATCTCCAAAATAATATTCTCTAATAGTTATTATGATTATTAGTCTATTTTTATGAGAACTTGAAAAATCGTATTTATTACTAGCACGTGTTGGGTTTATTGTTTATTATTATAGGAACCTCCTAAGCTTATTTACAAATCTTTTGATACCACAGTCAACAATGATTTGAATTATGTCTTATCAGGTAGCATTGCAAAAATGTTACAACTCTTGTTGCAAAAGATGTTTTTAAAAAATCAAACCAACATTGTGCTACTATTTAATATCATTTATATAAATATTTAATGATGTTTATTTTTACTTCAATATTTTTTTAATGAAAAGTAAATCAAGTGCACAGAAAAAAACTTAGAAATACAAATTAAGATTACCTAGCAAACTCACAGCATTAATACAAAAAAATAAAGCTTTTAATAAAAACATACAAATTTTAAAAAATTGAGCAAAGCTAAACTAACATCCACATTATCCCCAGACTTCTACAATATTATAAAGTGTATTATAAAGGATTGTTTTAACAGTTTAAAATTATATATATATATATATATATATCTATATCTCTATATATATATACAGCGTGGAAAATAACGGGCGGTCAACGGTCACTGACCACCCGAAATGACTGAAATTGCTATTTTGACCTCTCAAAACGAATACTTTTCGGTCAAGGTTGACTGGTTGAAAAAAAAAAAGAGTTATATAACGTTTGACAAATTATCAGGATGTCTTTGAAAATGCATATACCAAAATTTCATAAAATGTAAACCTTTGAAAAAAGCTTCTAAAATAATTTTATAGTTTGTACGCTACTTTAAAATCCCTTTGTTTGTGAGTATTATAAATGACTTAAATTATTAATTTTTTTTGCTTCACTTATCAAGACTAATTTCATTTTACTGGTGGTGAAATCCATAACTGCTTTTTTCATAAATGATTGAAGTTCTTATTTTATCATTGTTTTAATAATAATATAATATTAACTAAGAACATTTTTTTATTCCTACATTTTATTTAAATTTTCTTTATATAATTTTATTTATTTTTCTAATAACCTTTTGCTTTTAATTGCAATGAAAAAATGCCTTTATTTTTTATTTTTAATTTAATTTATCCGTAGTCAATAAAACTTACAAATTACCGACTAAGAGCCGCACACTAAGCCCCTCTGTGATGAAAATAAATTTTTTAGATTTCAATTAGTTAAGACTCCGGAAAAAAGAAGGTTCGTATTTGAAATTGTCGAGGTTCTTTGTGTTCACCGCATTTTGGGTCAAAAGAAATTGTTTCTTTATGAGGAGTTTTGAACAAGTTGTCATTTGAGTTGCTTTGTGTGTCCACGCGGTTGAAGACTCTACTTTAAAGACTCTTTGTTAGGTTGATGCTGAGTGACTGAGAAGTTAACTTTATTATTTAGATAAATTTAAAATTACCAAATGCGCAATTGCTTTTTTTTCTACTATTGAAATCTTAAAAATATATTTATTGTAATATAAAGTTTCGTTTTAAGTAACATAAATAATTTCGATAGTATTTCATAAAACGATTTTCATGATTTTATTAAATATTAGTTCAGCATCTGCCGGCGAGAGGCATTAACATTATTATCAACTAATTAAAATTAGCAGTTTATAAAATGATTTTAAATGAAAATGAATGAAAGATATAAAATGATACAAATGAGATATAAAATGTGCAATCATTTTTCTTTTTCAACGCCGGTAACGATTGAAGTTCTTATTTAATTATCATTTAAAATTAATGTAACTAAGAACATTTTTTCCTTCTTTTTCATTTATTTTTCTCGTAACCTTTTCCTGCAATTTCTGAAGTCGTAGCAACAAATAAGTTATTTAAAAAAAAATTTCAAATTAACAATTGCGAATTTGCACATTTTTTATATTATTAAATTGTAAGAGAATCGTCAAACATCAACACTTCAAAATGGAGGTGACTAATAAGAGACAAACAACACTTTCATTTTTAACACAAGCAGGATCGGAATTAAAACCACCTGTTGAAATGAAGAAAAAACTCAATAGTAGAAAATTACAGCTATCAACAGCTCAAAAATGGGTAAACACTACTCTTGCAAAATATAATGCTAATGATTGGCTAGTGATATTAAATAATGGAAATTATGTTACACCATTAAAATGTACTGTATGTCGTCAGTATGCTAAACAAATTGATATTTATAAAGGGTATATGCTGGAATGAGGAAGCAATAAAGGTAGTTGTAGGATACAGCACGGTGCCGCAGTTGATCGTGCAAATGGTTTGCAACGTCAAAGAGTCTACGAATTAGCAATGAAAAGTAAAGGAATGGATGTAAGCGAACGAAATGATAAATTAAGCAACCTGCAGAAAGAAATGCAGCAAACTGATATTTTATCGAGCCTGAAAACCATGACAATGAAAGAATTAAATTTAACAAGATAAAAATTTGAGGTAGCATACTTTATTGCCAAAGAAGAGCTTCCGCTTAGCGTATACCCTAAAATACTACGTTTGGAAGAAAATCATGGTGTAGAGTTTGGCCAAACGTATAGAAATAAAATAACTTTTATTGATTACCTTGAAACTTTTATTGATTACCTTGGATTGAGTTTGTCAAATATTCTCAGAAATAAATTAAAAACACAAAATTACTTCAGTATTTTAATTGATGGATCAACAGATGTATCTGTAATTGAAAAAGAAACTATATTTATTATCAGTTTCGATCCTACTCCAATAGGAAAGACCGAGATGAGCGTTGAGTGTTCTTTTCTTTCTATTTCTGATCTTCAATATGGAACATCTGAAGGAGTTTTCAATATAATCAGTCATTCCCTTGAATCAGAAGGTATCAAATTTTTTTGAAACTAAATTAGTTTTGGTGCTGATGGCGCAGCTGTAAATAGAGGAAGTAGGACAAGTGTAAATGTATTACTTCAGAGAGAAATTCCATGGATAACTTTTAATTGGTATGTTGCACTTTGCCTTGAGTTAACGTTAAAAGATAAATTTGCAGAAATAAAAGCGTTTAATGATGTCAATAACATCATTTTGAAAATGTATAACATTTATAAAATATCCCCCAAAATGTTACAACAATTAGGAAAGCTTCTTGCTACCCTTAAAGAGGGTAATTCATTTGAAATTGCAGGTATTTGCCCCAAAAATCAGTTATATTGGGATTTTTTTTTCAATTTTATCTATAAAAAATACTTTATAAAATAATATACTTTATAACATGATTGTTTTTTTATACAACAAACGTTCTTTATAAAACAGTGTTTTGAGCAATAAAAACTTTTTATAAAAGAAAATACTTTGCAAAGTTGAAAGGGTATCATCAGAAATGGAATCATGGAAGAATACCTCTTTATTTAGCATTACTCATAGAAGTTTTATCACCAGCAAAATTGTCATCTTTATCTTTTCAAAACAACGAAATTGATTCCGTAGCACTGGGAGTGTAAATAATATGTTAGATGCTTGGCATAACTTAGTTGATTAGACTGTCAAATATTTGGCACTAGATAAAACTGAGTACTGTTAAGTATGGTATCAAATTTTTTCAAGTTCTATGAAAAAAGATTTTTTGTTCAGTTCTACTTCTTGTTGAATTGTTGTTTGTATTGCCTGTTTCAAATGGAAAGGTTGAGCGTTTTTTTCTCTTATAGATAGAATTAAAACTGACAAAAGTAATCGCTTAACTGAAAACGGCTAAATAATTTAATTCGGGTGTGCACTGATGAAACAAATAGTGAAGAATTTGGTGTGAATCCTGGCATTGAATTATAGGCTGAAGATACATTGCGAAGGCCTACACAAGAAAGTCTAAAAATTTATTCAAAAAAAGCAAAAAAAACCTATAAAAACATTAATTGATTTAATTAATTAATTGATTAATTGAATCGTCTTTCGACGAGTCTTTAGATTTAAAATCATCTTTCGATGAAACTTTGGATAATGAATCAGATGAAACGTATTTAAAAAAAAACATTTTTAAGTTACATAAAACTTTGTTTTTTGTAACTTACCCAATTATTATAGTAGTATTACATAAAACGATACTTGATTAAGTATTCAGTTTAAATTATTTTGATATAATATAAAAACGTTAATTTTTTATTTTTAAAAAACAGAATACAAATAAGGAATATGAGTTCATTCAATTAAAGAATCAAGTTATTTTTTTATTTTAAAATTTTCGTCATGCAGAATAACTACTACGATGAAAGTTTAAACCAAAAAAAAACTTCAAGTTTTGACCGCCCAAAAAAAAACAATTGACTGTCAATTTTATGTATTAGCCGGTCAGTTTGACCGCTCGACTTTGATTTTTTATTTTCCACGCTGTATATATATATATATATATATATATATATATATATATATATATATATATATATATATATATATATATATATATATATATATATATATATGAGACCATCAGCTTCAAAACCAGCCCTTTGACATTTTTTTCGATTTTGAATGAAGCGTGCCAAATGTTTCATTATGCACTATATTGAAAAATAAAAAAAATGGTGCATAACCAGTTCAATCCTATAGTTTTTAACATGTAAAGTTCAGCAAATGGTGCAAAACCGGCTCTTTTTGTTTGCGCAGCTGCTTCAAAACCAGTTTATTATTTCAGCCAATAGGAAAGCACTTATCATACCACGTGATCATATCATACCACGTGATCACAACAGCTGATATTGAAAATTCTTTCGTTTTTAATGCTTTTATTCTCAGGAAATTGCAAATTCTTCGTGATTTGTCATGTAATTAATAAAAAAAGTAGAAAATATTTATGAAATATTAATTAACTAAACATTTTTAGTCTTTTTGCGATGGAAAACGATCGAAAAGTAAAAAAAACAAGCAGACTGCAGTCACGCAAACGCGTGGCAGACCCCAAAAACACAAAACGAGCAAGGGAGAAGAAAGCTAGGTATGCATTACTGATGAAGTTTAGTTGTAAATTATGAAAACTATGATGTAACTATGTTTATTAACTTTTATTTTTCTGCAGGTATTCAAAGAAGAGTTCACCAAAAATCCCTTCATGCAAGCACAAATTGGGTGCTTTCCAATGTCACTGCCTGTCACAGAGTGATGTCACCACTTTCAATGAGCAATTTTATCAAACAAGTAAGAAAATGGACCAGGACAACTTCTTTTTGAAGCATTGTTCATCCCTACAGCCAAAACATGTTAAAGGTGAATCAAATAGGAAAAGAGAATTTACTGTAAAATATTTTGTTACAAAGGCTGTCTCTTCCTCTATAAGAATACCAGTTTGTAGGAGAACATTTTTAGGAATATTAGACATAAAACTTAGACTGCTCTGAGTTATCAGTAGATATCACAAATCTGGTACTTCAGCCAAATAAAGTAGAGGTGGAGACAGGAAAGCAGAGAAACTTGTTGAGAAAAAAGAGAAAGTAAATAAATTCATAGAATCATTTCAAGTTAGTGAAAAGCACTAACTTGAAATGATTCTATGATATCAAAAATACAAAAGATCTCTAAGCCAGAGAAAAAATAATTTTAAAATTAAACATCCATTGCCAAAGAGCTGATGCTTATTTTGACAAGCTGAGAGAAGAATGTGATGACCTTGTTACCCTCTCATTTGATTGTGAGAAGACCCAAGCCTTACCTAAACTATCAGATCAAGCTGCATAATATAGGAGGCAGCTCAATTTTTATAATTATACAATTGTAAAAGGGAGCTCTCATAATACACTTAACAAAGAAAATATTGCTTCTCACTATTGGATAGAGGGGGAGCAATCTAAGGGATCAAATGAAATTGCATCTGCTTTTTACTTTTCTCTGAATAATTTAAGCATGTCTAGCAACATAAAAAGAGTCAGATTGTGCTGTGATGGATGCCCTAGGCAATATAAGAATACAGTAATGATTTGTATGATCAGTTATTGGCTCCACAATAAAGCTCCGCCTCATATTCAAACAGTGGAACTGGATTTCCCAGTGACAGGTCACTCCTTTATCCCACCAGATAGGGTGTTTGGCACCATTGAAAAAGTCATCAATAAAAAGGAGATCATTGTTAGCCCCAAAGAGTATGTGGAGGTCATTGAAAAACATTATGCAGTTTTCCACTTAGGAGAAGATTATGAATTTTTTGATTGGAAAAGTTATTTGAAAACAATTCTAAGAAATAATGTTTCTTGGTTTTTCAAAATAGCTAGTTGTAAAAGAATCATTGTGTTAAAAAGACCAAGAATTATTGAGGTGAGAGGTGAACCTTTTTATACAGTAGAAGTTAATGCTTTTAAGTCATTGACCAAGAAAGGTAAAACTTTTAATTAAATTAATTTACCAATCATTCATTCACAAATTAAAATTAACCCAAAGAAAATGAAAGATGTAGAAAAGTTATTGAACTCTCATTATGGAGTTGATGAGAGACAAGATCAAAATCTTGATTTTACTATAAAATCATACCTAATGAGGAAATAGATGGCATTGACTCTGATCAGGACAGTGAATCAGAAGAAAATAATGAGCTGTGCTGTGGTGAAGATGGATCATCTGATGTTGATGATGTTGATGTTAGGATTTAGTAATTTAAATTTTGTGAATTTGAAACTATTTTATTGTAAAGAATATTTTATTATGGTATTGACTTGCCTTTTTAATGTGTTTTTTAAGGTGCATATAAAAAAAAGAAAGCTATATAAAATTTGTCTTGCTAATTATTATATAAGTAAATTTAATCTTTTAAATGTTGTTCACACATGTATTTGTGGCCTATACATGTCTAGCAGAAATTTTATGTACACCATAAATTTATTTAATAACACCTGTCCGCTGAATGTCCCATATATTATATTGAAACTTTATAATGAAACATCATATTGCAAGAACCATAATAAATTTCTCATTAAAATTTTTTCAGTGTTTTGTTTCTTCTACTATTTTAATAGAAATTTAATGCATGGCAAAATTATTTCGAAACATATTTAACTTTTTGAAAACATTAGTGGGCTATCCTGCTAAAAAAAGGGGGAGAGAGTTTTCTAAAATTGTCCATAGATGGCGTAAATATACTGAAAAGCGTGTGAAATCGCCGTGGACTTTATATAACCATGGGTTCCAACGAAATTAATCACAAAACGATTAAAATTTTGTTAAAACGTGCAATAGCTGGATCAAAACTGACTCTTTTTTGAAAAAAATGTCTTTTAATTAAATATTTCTATTCAATGATAATCACAATTACTGATATTCACATAGAAAACCATTCATTAGTGACTAAACTTGAGGTGTATATGCTTTATTTTATTTTTTTATTTGCACAGAAAAAAAGGTGTATCCTGTAAAAGTTGCTTTAGTGCAAAGGGCCGGTTTTGTATATATATATATATATATATATATATATATATATATATATATATATATATATATATATATATATATATATATATATATATATATATATATATATATATATATATATATACAGTATTGGCCATTAATAACAATCCAGCATGTTTTTTTTTGATATCATTGGACTTTGATTGATATTAAATGAATGATTGTTTGACTCTTTATTAATATAAAAAATGTATATTGATAAGCATTCTACTTTCTTTCAAATAAATATAGATATTCATAAAAAAATTATTCGATGTGCTAATTATTTTGCTTTTTTTCGACATATATTTCATAATCTAAAATATTTATTATGGCCAAAATTAGCAATCCACTCTATTATTTCAAACCTCATTCAAAATTTCATTTGTCTTTGATTAAAACTTTGCACTTATTTGGGAACTATTTATAATTGAGAATTTTCATTTAAATTGTTATAAATATTTGAAAGATTTGCGTCAAATAAAATAGAAAAATCATCATCAAAAATAAAATAGAAAAATCATAAAAAAAAAATCATCTAAATAGCTACAATATTTCAGTAATAAAACAATCAAACTGACTGAGAAAATTATTGATAATATAACAAAATGTAAAATCACAGTAATGAATGAACAATACATCTTAATGAGAGAAATTGCAAAACTTTTTAACACCACACATGCCACTTTTAGCAGAATAATCAGCCAGTATTAAGGATACAATACAGTTCAAAATCCTCTATGTCCTGTAAAACTCAGCATTACAAATAAAATACAATACAGTTCAAAATCCTCTATGTCCTGGAAGACATTACAAATAAAAGAAATGAACGCTCACTTAATAGCATGGTGAAAAAAAAAAGAAGTTTGTTATCTAGTGATCTCAGTCGAAAAAGACAAAAAGCTTCAGATGTTATTGCTAGTACTGAAAAAATTAGAAGAGTACTACAAAAACATAATTACATGTGGCAAGCTGCTTGCGGAAAACTACGTCTATTGATAAAAAATCAGAAACAAGAAAAACCTGGTGTCTAGCTCATAAAATTTGGTCTTTGAGTATGTGGCACAACAATTTTTTCAGAGATAAAATAAATGTTGAAGTTGATTTAAGAAAAAACCAAGTCATGCTGAGAAGAAAGCCACATTACAAAATGGACCTAAATTGTTCTACGAATAGAACAAAACATGGTGGTGGTAGTATTGGCATCTGGGCCTGCATGAACTATGAAGGTGTTGGTAGTTTCAAAATATTTGTTGAAAGACTTGATTCTCTAAGATATTTAGACATATTGGATAATTATTTGATGCCTTCTATTGATATTTTCCCAAAAGACATGGGAATCTTCCCACAAGATAATGGTACATGCTGCTAAGATTTGCAAGCAATTGTTAAAAAACAATTGCTTGCAAATCTTAGCAAACAACATTAAAACCATGTCTTGGCCTGCCAATAGTCCAGATCTCAATTACATAGAGAACTTGTGGTCTGGGTTAAACCACAATCTTGGTAGAATTAAAATAAATGATCTGGACCAGCTGAAAGAATTTGTAACAAAATTACTGAATAGTGATCCAAACGTGATTGTTCAGAATTTAGTGAACTCCATGCCAAATCATACCAATAAATTCTTAAAAGCAAAAGAATCGTCAACAAAATACTAATTCTTTTTTTTTATGTTTTGTAAGTATTTCTTTATTAAGGTTTGTTAATTTTGTTTGTATGGTTTGTTTATTTTGGCCACTTTTTTTTTTTGTTGATACAAATGAACACTTACTTTAATTTCAATGTTTTAGTTTTTAATTTTTTTCACTTTTATTACTTTTTAACAAATTTATATTGTGATTATTTATTTCAATAAAAAAAAAAACTTAGGAAATAATCACTTTTAGTTTATAAAATACTTAATTTCAAACTTATATTCATACTAAGATAACATGATGGATTTTTATTAATGGCCAATATTGTAAATGTATATATATATATATATATATATATATATATATATATATATATATATATATATATATATATAAGCCCTTGAAATTAGGACTGATTTTTTGCTGACCTAAAAGTGTTTGAGGTTGGCAAAAAATCATCTTGTTTCTTTGTTTTATGGTCAAACCTTTGTTTCACATTTTTTCTGCCGGCCTGATGCCGTCCTCACACAGATTAAGGTTACCAAGTTATTGCTGACCTTATTTTTCCTAAATCTGAGGGCTGATATATATAGTTGCATTTGAATATTTACTTTGAATAAATATTAAAAAATTAACTAATGCTAAGTTCATGTTAAAAAGCAACATAAAATGTTACAATCATAAAAAATAGTATTTCACATCCATAATAAACAGAATAGACAAAGTTAACTAAAACTTCAAAAATTATTTTGAACATTTTGAATTTTGAAGTTTTTTTGGTAAAAGTTTAAGATAAATTGAAAATGTTAGACAATGCACTATTAAAGCAATTACAAAAAAATGATTACTTTCTTTATACTTTAAATTCAATTTACATAAATTATCATAATTACATAATTGAGTACCTTATCAAGTACTAGAACAACCAAGTTCCGCATTTTGAAATCTTCTGATGATAATCTGAAAGTACATTCAAATGAAAATGAAATAATGAAAACATAATTGAACCAAAAGATTTAAATAGTAATGTACTAAACAACAAGTATATACAATAGATCACAAATTATGAGTGATACAAAAACCAGATGTGATAAATTGTAATATATATATATATATATATATATATATATATATATATATATATATATATATATATATATATATATATATATATATCATACAGTCTTATTTTCTGACTCTGCCTTACAAATTACTTTGAACAGTATATTTGTCTAATGCATTTATAGCTTTTATCATAAATGTCTTAATTGCAATTAAGCTAAAGAATACACGTTCTGATCCCAAATTTAAATTGCTAACTAAAATAATGAGATCAACTAATAAACTATTAAATATTAACAAATCTTTTGGGAATCATTTTTTTCAAATTGATATTTTATGGGAGCATTGCTAAATTTATTAAATCTCTGAGAGACCTTTTTTGTTTCACAGAAACAAAGATTTTCAATACAAAACAATTGAGAATTTGTTTTGGGTTGAATAAATTTTCTTTAGTAACCATTTTTAAACTTTTAATGACAGTTAAAATAATAAACATGAAAAAAACTTTAACAAATCAATGAAAGTTTTTGATAAAACATAACTGTAATTTTAACTTAAGGTTTACATTGATTTTTACATAAATATCACCCAAATATGCTTACGCAAGTGATGCTTTGTTAGCAGTGTTTTTATTGATAAAAAATTTAACCCATATTTAATTTTACCCCATATACAAATAAATAAGATCTGTTTTTTAAAAGAATTGTATTTTCACCACATCAAAATTGAGTGAAAACTGTGAAAATTGTATTTTCACAGTTTTTTTTAAAATTATTTTTGCCTTTTCAAGGCCTGGATGAATAAACAAGTTGAAATAACTTAGATAAACATTTAGCAATGCCAACCCTAATTCCCAGAGTTGGTGACTAAACAAAAAGCATATTTGTAAGTTCAGGAACAACTCTATGATGATTAAGTCATACTTCTTCTGAAATTAATATATATATGGAAATGTAAAGAACAAAGGTTTTTTCTAATACATATTTCAGTGATTTTATAAGCAACTCTAATTCTAATTTTGTCTGTTTCTCATAAAATAATATTCCATATATTAATCAATATGCTGATCTGCTATTTTTTCAATTATCTAGATCATTAAAATAATACACTAGATAATATAATAAATAATATATAATAATAATAATAAATAAAGATAAGATAATACACAATCTAGACAATTAAGATAATACACAACAATAAAAAAATGTAAACATGTAATATTTAGAACAGAAAGGAAGATAAGTGTTTAGAAATAAAAAAGACATTACAGACACATCAGAAAATAATGGTAAAGGCAGAAATATAAAAATTTGAAAGAGAAAAGCTTAAAATGAAAATACAAGATCTAAATTTTGGTTCTTCTTTATTATCCTCAAATATGAATCAAGATGTTATTTAACTTATCTTTCTCTTGTGAATTTTGATTTTATGTAAAACTGTTTTCAAGAAGAAAAAAAGAAGATAAAAACCTATTTTTGTCATCCTTTCTTTTTTTCTCGATTATTGTTGTCATTATCTAAAAATAACACAAACAAATTTAAATATTTTTAAAGAGTTGAAAAGTAAAAATGACCTTTTATTTTTTAAATGTTTAAAAATAATAAAAATAAAAATAAATAGAAATACTAAAAAATATATTCTTTATATAAACTTCCAGGTTAAAGCTACTGGTGATATTAAAATCAGCACAAAGCAAAAAATTAAGAAACCATAATAAAAATAAATTTTTCAAAAAGCTATACAAGTATTAAGATTGTGTTTTAAATATTAAACAATATTTAAAACACAATCTTGAATTATGTTAATTCAAATTAATGCAAAATTGTTGATTATTTACGAGAAAATTTAACTAGTATTTCAATACCTCCATGCCACGATCAGAATTTTCCTGTAACAAGTAGATTAATGCATCTTTAATTTTTGCTTTGGAGCATGTTGTATAACCATCAACTAAAATCTGAAACAAAAATTTTGATACTTTCAAGACTCATAGTTTACAGTTTTAAAAATGTATAAAACATACATATATACCAAAACAGACATTTATACCAAAACATACATATGTACCAAACATACATATATATACCAAAGCATACATATATACCAAACATACATATATACCAAAACATACATATATACCAAAAGATTAAAAGTCATTAAAGCATTTGTGCAATTTTTCAGCAAAAATTTTTCTAAGAAAAGAATTGCAAACAACTGTCAATTAAGCGAGAAAACAGGTTTCTATTTTCCATCAAATAATATTTATAACAAATAATGTTTATATCAATAATAATTATATACTACATGCATTTCCCTGAAAATATTTAAATATTAATTAAGAAAATTTAAATACTAATTAAAAATTTATTATGGTTAAAATTAAGAAAAATACATTTAATACTTATTTGATTGTGTTTTGTGTGTGTTTCAGCAAAAGTAAACTAATACATAAAATAAAAATGTAAAACTATTCATTACATACATTGAGATAATTATGTCCAGTTTTTTTGATAAGGGAACCAAAAACTAATCAAGATTTGCTAGATCTTATGTTACTATCAACTGATATTGCAAGAGAAAAATTAAATGCCAAAGTGATATGTTTTCTGTTTATTAACAAGATACAATTGAGGATTTGAAATTAAAACGACTCGTCATCAGGAGGTGCAGATTGTATGATTTGCAAAAAAACTACTGAAACTAATGGATAGATATTAAGAGTGTTTGTAAAAAATATACTTACTATAAAGAATTTATTCTTCTGTATGTACAAAAAAAATATTTTTACTTTTTCCAAGAAGCCTAATACTTAGTATAGTTTCTTGTCGATGTAAAATTAAAATTGACAAATTTCAAGAGTTGTGTTTTGATCCTACTCTTAACAATATTATAAATATGCCATGGGCACAAAGCAATCACACTCTGTATGGAGTCCATCACCACTTAGCTAAATTATTCATTTTTAATGAAGGTTGCGGCATTGGCAATTTATATGAGGAAGATGAGTTTTTTAAAACTTTTCTTTTATGAGTTATATTTCTATTTTTATTTTTATGCTATTTTCATTTTTATTTTTTTTGTATTTCTATTTTCATAACTCTGCCATTTGCGCCCATGGTGATACTTTGAGCTGTCCATTGTGATACCTTAAGCTGCTATGTATTGAAGAAACATGTAAGCCTTTTGCTGATAAAAAAATTATGACTTATGGGTATTATTTAAGAAGTATTAGGTAACCATTGATTTAAACAATTAACACATAATTTATTACATATAATTATTTACATTATTTTTTATTACATAATAAAATTATTTTATTAAGTTCAAGGTAAACATTTATAATCTATTACACAAGTAACACATCACATTGTATAAATAATCATTAAATTTGGTGTGAACACAAAAAAAGTTATAGCTATAAACATGTTAAGACAATGTTTCTTTAAAAAAAAAAAAGCCTATGTTGTTACCAACTTTGACAGCCTGTTACTAGTCTAGACAGGGATTTAAGCCTCTATTAAAACTTCTGAATACTATCACTGAAAACTATCACTGAAACCAAAAATAAAGGTCTACAAAAAAGTATTTATACAGGATTCAAAGCTGTTTATTTTGATGTACTTATTAATAAAAAAAAAAAGTTAGCTTACCTTTAAAAGATCACGATCAACTTCCACCCCAATATCTTTTTTGAAATTTATCATTATACTATCAGTCAACCAATCTATTTCTTCATTGAGTTTGCTATCTTGAAAATTACCTAATATCATTCCTTTCCATCCCCCTAACCACTCTTCTTCTATTCGTTTCACAAGATTCTAAATAATTGATAACATTATACAATGTACAAAAAAAAAAAGAAAGAGTTTAAAGAAGTTTCATCGCTAAATAAAAATTGTTGCATAACACCTTATCTTAGGGAAAAAAATTGTTGCAACACACCTCAGGTCACAGTAAAACATAATTGTTTCATAAATGTGGGTTTAGTTATATGATTGTAAAAACCATTAAGCATCAAACATAATAATTATTAATATCAAAAATAATAAGAAATAAATAATTAGCAATAATTAAACAAAACCAAATCTTAATTTTAATAAGGAAAAACATTTATTGTAAACTAATGACATTTGTTGTTAATTATTGAATAAGTATACATCAAAAATACTACGTGTCTTTAACGCAGTTAAAACTTGGAACGGAGAACACATAGCTAATACCTAATCTATATAAATAGGATCCATCACAGTATTATATTCAAAGTAAGTTTGATAGACTAAAATATTATGCATCATCACATTTCAGAAACCTGATGAGTTGTTAACAAATCTGTTAGCAAATTTCTAAATAAAACATAACCTGTCATTGATATTGTGCATTTAAACATTAAAGTTATATGAAAGCGCCAGCTATTCTCCAAAATAAGCAACTTAATTTTACACTTAATTTTCTAAACAAGTTTATAGCACTTAAAAGTTTTATAGATTTTGAAAAAATCTATAAAACTTTTAAGTTTCTTTTTAAAAGTTTCTTTCGGTTTAGTACTTTTATAACAATCAATAAAATTCAAGGTCAAATGTTTAATAGAGTTAGTGTATATCTAAAATATTGTTTCTCGAATGTTCAACTTTATGTTGCATGTTCAGAAAATTAATTTGTTTTTTTTTAACATTTGATAAATATTTTGCATTTAAAGTTTTATACGCGGAAAATGTTAAAAATAATATCAGATTTTTAATACTTGATTTTTACCCTTGCCATTTAAGCGGTGTTGTGATGTTTTTTGCCAGTATTTAGTGCCAAGCCATGTTTTAGACACTTTGAAACTAAGACTAAGTATGAATCTCACTATAATTAATGCCTAAATATTAATATGAGAATTTGTTAAGTTACCTATCTTTCTTTTTTTGTTTAAGCTACATGTTTTAGTTTCTTCAATCAAAGAATAATGATATTTTATATTTTAATTAAAAATGCAACTTTACATATATTAAATTTTTATCATAACTTTCTTTTTGTTTCTTAAGTTGCAATATTAAACGACATCCAATTAAAATTTTCAAGTTGCAATATTAAACGACAATTAAGTTTTATTAAGATTATTATTAGAAAAAAAGAATTATTATAATTTAATCACTACATTATTTTTACATCTGATTTTATTAAATTTTTATAATAACTGTTTGTAATAATTTTAAATTAAAATGATTTTAAATTTTTTTTATAAACTTAAACAGTAATTGTATTACTTTTTAATTGTTTATGCGACACAAAGATCGCAAAAAGTGACCAACCGAGCCGTCCTAATGACCTGGACCTGGAAATGTGAAAATAAAAACAGATTGCAGATGGTGTCATTGAATAAAAATAAAAATCATAAGAAAATATAAAATGTGTGGCAAGACTTTTGTTAAGTAGAAAAACGAAGAATAGACAATAAGGGGGCATGGGAAGAAACAACTAACGCTCTAGTGACTCTGTGTGTAGAACATATGTAACAAAGAACAAATATTTGATATACTGATTTTAGAGACTGTTGATGTCTACAGGTGTGATGGTGTAGTGTATTAGTATGTACCATTTGGTTGTCTCGTATGGTCTCGTTATGTTTTTGTTCACTTTCAAATCCGGTGAATAGAAAGCTAAACACACTCACTCCTTGCACTTATGGGCTAGCACATTAGAGTCAGATGTAAGACCTACAGAATGGATTTCGAATGCACACATTAGTCACCATAGGCCACAAGCCATCACTCTTAGTCAAAAGAGCTACTGCCCTGTGCTGGTGTGGAATGATGTACTATGGAGTGAGATTTTAGATCTGAGCACATTGTCAGCGAGCGCTGGTCCGGCGTGCATTGTGGAGCTTCGGAATGAACGTGTGGGTGAGAGTCAGTGTAGTCATTAGGTTATTGAGCGCCGTAACCACATCCAGCAGGATAGCCTAATGTCTGTTTCGTCATTGTGGTGCACATTGGAAAAAGTCGGGGGTCACCAGCCACAATAAATTTGTTTGTTTATGTGACATAAAGATCGTAAAAAGTGACCAACGGAGCTGTCCCGTTAAGTAGACCTGGGAGATGTGAAAATAGGAGTAGATTGTAGATGATGTCATTGGGTGAGAATCATAAATGAATGTAAAGACTATTTTGTAGGAGGAAAAAATTTAGGGTTCAGGGATAGGGTGAACAATAACTCACGCTCTAGTCATCCTTAACAAATAATAAAACAATGGTCTATGAGTAAACAAGTCGATATAGATACGCTGGTTTATTAACGACAACCATGGCTAAAATTATCGCACCATACAAAAACAATAAAATAAAATAAGTAAATAACAAAATATTAAGTAAAATGATAAAAAATGATAGTATGGGCAATATAAAAAGAAAAAATAGGCTAATAAATGTGCTACTATGTATGGTCCAAACTCTAGATAATAAATTGAAAACTGATAATCACCTGTGTGAGATAAAAGTATATAAATGTCGTTAATGTAACAAATTCATAATATAAAGCTCACAAAGTGCTATAATATGTGGGTGTAAGAGGTAAAAAAATGTTGGTGCCATGATAACCAATCAGAATTAAGTAGTGGATAATGGTGATCCCCCTCCTCAGGAATGCACTGCGATCACCAATGATGTTTCGGAGAGCCCGAGACCTGCACTAATGCCACTCGTCAGGGGCATGTCCTTGCAACAGATCTCACCGCCTGCACTCTATATCATGCTAGTCAATATTGCAATATAATAGGACTACACTACAAAAGCCAAAAATCCCAATCCCTATCCCAGTTTTTAATACAGCTTCAACATTCTTAGAGATCTCATGAGGGTGGTGAGGGATGCGCGTGGTGCGAATATAAACAAATATGTAAATACATATAAATATCATGTACATTTACACTAGAAGAGACAAACGTGTACACATGCATGCATGCACATGTATTAATATAAACAATTTTAATGTATAGAAATAACACAAAGCAAATAGAAAATAGTAATTAATAATTATGAGTAACTTACCGTTTCTTTTATGACTGAAATGTATCTTATAAATATAATAAGTAAATACCACACATAAACATCAAAACTAAGTTAAGATGGTTTGTGGTTAGTACAAAAGTAGTTAGCAGAAAATATGGTAGAAAATGTGGTAACTCCAGTAGTATGAGAAATATAAATCTTGCCTGATAAGTAAAAAAATCACACAAAACAGACTCAGATAAATTAAACAATGATTAGCCAGAGATAAAAGTAGACATATAATCAGTAGGCAGATAATAGTGAGAAAATAAACAGATGAGACAATAAATGCAACTTCTTACTAATAGCTTATAACCACTGAAAAATGTAATGTAAAAAAACAATATTATTGACAAAACAACCAAAAGAACGTTAGTGAACACTGTATAGTGCAAACCACAACAAACTAACTTAGCAACGTCAGATCAAGAAAACTAGATAGAAACAAAAAACCTAATGAGATCATGATATGTCTAAACTTATCTAGTAGTATAGTTCAGTACATTCCAACCAGGAATACATTTGTTATAAAAATATGCTAAAACGTATTTTTGTGGAGAATTTTTGCGCTGTTATGTTTCTCACAAATATGCGGTCTCATTCACAAATTATAACACAAATCTGAATAAATATACAAGGATAAGGCCAAAAAAAGATTATGAACAAAAGTATATAATAAAGAACAAATATTTGATATACTGATTTTAGAGACTGTTGATGTCAACAGGTGTGATGATGTAGTGCATAAGTATGTTCCGTTTGTATGGAACGTCGTCCGTCGTCTAGTATGGTCTCGTTATGTTTTCATTCACTTTCAAATCGGGTGAATAGAAAGCTAAACACACTCACTCCTTGCGTTTATGGGCTAGCACACCAGAGCCAGACGTAAGACCTACAGAATGGATTTCAATAGATCGAATGCACACATTAGTCACCGTAGGCCACAAGCCATCGCTCTTAGCCAAAAGAGCTACTGCCCTGTGCTGGTGTGGAATGATGTACTATGGAGTAAGATTACCTACAGAATGGATTTTAATTGAAGATTTATTAACAAACATTAGTTTGTTAATAAATCTTCATTAAAAAAAGGTATCAATGGAACCCTCTTTTTTTCACTAAGTTTTTCTTATTTTTTGATATTACAATTGATAATGACCATGTATAAGAAATGCTTTATAAGTCGTTTACTAATTTATAATATAAATAATTAAATTGTTCCTCAAGTTCAAGTGTTCTTATAAATAATAAGTTACTAATTTGTGGTGTTTCTTGGCAGCAGTTAGAACTAGATTTTATCATATAGCATTTTTTAAATTATTCTGGAAACACAAGTCTGTTATTGTTTAGCGTAACGTAATGTATATTCACAAACATCTTATGCAGTGGGCTATTTTTGCGATGTTTCGTGTTGATAGACAGCTCAGTTTACCTTCCTGTTAGCGTCTATCATTAGAAATGATTATTAGGTAATTTCTTTATTTGACCTTGCACTGGAATTTGCAGTAAAACTTTTTTCAATAAATACAACTATCAAAGTTTGCTTTTTTTTTATTTATTTCAAACATGAAAAGTTTAGTTTTTTTTTTCAAATCTGATGAGCATTCACAAAATCTTATGTTATTAAACAAATTTTACACAAATAATGTTTTGTTTACAAATGTGCTTAATTTATAAACAACTATTGTTTTAATATTAAACACCAGATTTTTTATATAAAATTTAACAAAGCTACTTTTGTTAGTGGAATCACCAGTTGTTGTTACAGATTTTCTTGATAAATTTTAAACAACTTTGAAAATATCAGTAACTAATAAATACTGACAGAGTAGTCACATTACTATGATCAAAATTTAATACAATCAACAAAATAGTTACTTTCGTGTAGAACTAGCAGGTTAAATGAACTAACAATGACTTGCAGTGTATTAGAGCTAGGCTGTTATACTAGCCAGCTATTTTTATTATTCTTATTTTCTCTAAAAGTCATTAAAATTTAATATAAAATAATACATTTGTAATTTAAGATGATAATGTTTTTTTAAAGGATTGGCAGGCTGTACTTGGCTTTCCTACTCTGCTGCTGTTATAACTGATTTTAAAAAGAAAATATTAACTTAAGCTATGTGGTTTTTTTATGTTGTTAACTAAACACAAACAAAACTAAAAAGTCTTATATTTTACAGATCAAGTTAAATTGTAATTAATGATTTATTAACTAATAACCTGTATTATAGGTTGCTGGCTGCTAGTTAGTTATTATTATTAAAAGCTAATATAGCTGGGTAAAATAGCAGGGCCTCAATAAGGTTAGTACAATTATGAATTTATATATTTTAAAACATTAAAATTTCATATTTTTGCAGGAATTTGATTAAATATTTAAAATTCAATGACTAACTATAAATTTTTTAAATTATTATTTATTGTTAAAATTATCAACTATTGAAAAAATTTTCGATAATTTAAAATTGAGTTATGAGCTTAATTTTTAAATTCACTTACTTTCATTTGCTTGTCTAGCCGTAATCGCTCATTCCACCATTGACTTTTGTTTTTAATATTCATACTTTCCTTACTATTAGATAATATAGAATCGAAGCTCTCGAACAAGTCCTCATCAAATGCAGCAGCTAAATCGCAGATTAAATCTCTCTCTGTTTCTTTCTATAAATCAATTTTAAACCCAATTTAGGATGGGATTCTTCTGCAATCTTCAAATATTTTTGGAAAATAACCAATAAATATTCTTACCTCTTGATTGGATGATGATATATTGATTTTGACAATCGCAGGAGACTTAAAAGCAGCTACTCTGCTGATAATCAAAAATGATTGGGCTTTGGATATTGATAAAGAAAGATTTGCAACAATCCAATCTAAATATATTTGAGTTGAAACGCAACCAAAAACAATGATTACAAAAAAATAACATTAAAATAAATAAAATCATAATACCAACCAGCTGGAATATATTCATCAACCAGCGTTTGAAGATTCTCTTCTCTGAACACAAAGTCTGGTGCGCTATACTTCTCTATCAAGGAACATGTAGTGGAATAAGATTGATTTTCATGCTATTAAAATTTATAAACTTTAAAAAAAATCAATTTTGCATTTAATGATTCAATGCAATTTATAGCAAATTTTAAAAATGCAAAAATGATGAAACAATGTGATTTGTGATAAATTATTGGAGTATAAATAATTAAGACAGTACAGTGTGAAAACAAAAAGTCAAGGTTAACTAATCAACCTGCAGGTGTGTAAAAACTTGATTTTAAAATTTTTTAAAATCAAGTTTTTGCCACTATCAACCACTGAAAAAAAATTTGAACTTTGAAAAAAATATATATTTACAAAATAATATAAATAATAACAAAAAGTATATATTTACAAAAGCATATAAATAAAAGCTGATTGATTGAAAAGATGATTCTTAAAAAAACATTTACAAGATTGTTCACTTGGACCCCCAAAATGTATTTTATATAAATAAACCTGGATTAAAAAATCTATTGAATAAAAAATATTTTTATAGGTAGCAAAAAAACCTTTAAACATCAGACAGGTCCTTAATAGTATGAAAAAACTTCTTTTTTGAAAAGTATGTTGAGACTTAAAGGAGGCAAAATTATATAAAAATTCGAAAATAACAAAAAAATTTTTTAGGTGAAAGTAACAGAAACTAAAACTTTAAAATCGAAGTTTTTTTTTCAACATCTTCACTCCCAACAAGGCTGCAAGCAACCACTATTAGAGTTGGAAGTTACTAGAAGAGAAAAGATGAAGAAGACAGGCAACTTAAAATAGTACAAATTATATGAATTAGGAAAACAAGATAAAGGAAGTGAATTCCAAAGAACTGATGATTAAGGAAAAAAACTGGACGAATAAGAATTTTTAGAGCACTTAGGAACAATCACAGTAAAAGGATGAGACTTAATAGAATAATGAATAACATGGGAATGAATTTTAGTAGATGGTACAAGTAATTAATAAAAACATTAGTAGGTGTAATAAAACACTTAGTAAACAAGAAGACAAACTCTGTCTGTTTTCGATTCCCACCACATTAGTATCAAACTACTTTTCTGTACAGCAGTATTGTTTATCAAGGCTTAGAATGTTTATCAATGTTTAGAAGCTAAAGAGTTGAGAAAAATTTGTAAAAACAATTAAAAAAAAGAGTAGTCTCTAACTGTAGTGGTCTCACAGTCACTATAACTGAAGGCTTTTAAAAAACTTTATTTTCATTTTAAAACTTTATTTTTTTAGTCAAAGCTAACCTTCTCTGTTTTGTTGTAGGTCAAATAGTCTTCATAATATATTCCGCAATTTACAGACTTGATAATTTATTCAAGTGGGTTTTTTAAAAGAGTTTTAGTATATGACATCAATACTTTTCTTGATTGTTTCCATAATCTATCTTTTTAACAAAAAAAAAAATCAATGATGTCATGTACTAAAAAACTCTTAGGAATAAAATGCGCTTGAATAAATTATCAAGTATGTAGATTAGAGTGTATGAAGACTATTTGACCTACAAAAAAAGTGAAGAAGACGAGCTTCTACTAAAAAAAAATTTAGTTTTTCTTGGTATGCTTTTATTCTTTTGTTTTAATCAAAAAAATTCAAATGTTTCTTTTTTTTGTTGAGAAAAGTTGTGTTCATATTAAAGAGAATGTTTAAAAAAAAATAGATTAGATAAAAAAAAAATAGATTAGATTAAAAATAGGTTGGATTGAATTTTTATGAGTAAAACAAAGTAATAAAAGCATACCAAGAAAAATTAACTTTGTAGTTTTAGTCAAAGCTTGCTTTCTCCATTTGGGTGTAATTTTTAAGTCTTTAAAACATGTGCTTTTTTGAGGAAATCTACAGACTTTATAATTTATTCAAGCACATTTAATTCCTAAGAGTTTTAGCATAAAATAATTTTGTTTCAACATGTACGTTTTTTAATTGATAGGAAAATATGCCTGTCGAATGCAACATCTTGAAAAGTATATTTTTATAACATTGATTTAATAATGATAACTTTCTTTGAAAATATTTCATATTATTATCAAAGAAAATTAATAACATATATATCAAATATTTTAATATATATACTCACACACGTACATATATATATATGTGCACGCACACACACACACACACACACCTATATATACAAATACAAATATTTTTGCATACTTAATAGGGTGTCCCCCCGAAAAAAATTTCTGAACTATTCAGCTTCACCCCCAAAAAAGTTTCCTTTAGGTAGGTTATGAACATATGCAAGAAACCTTTACAAGTTAGCCACGGTGGGTTTCACCCTAAAGATTCTTCTTACAACTCAAAATTTTCATTTAAAATTACAATCAACTAGCCAGTTTTTAAAGTAGTTGTGTCATTCTAATAACATTTTATTCATATTCTCTTACCTGAAGCTCTCTGTTCACAGCATCTGCTGTCTAAAAATCTAGTGCAGAAACACCTAATAACTTAGTTGTTCCAACAGCAAACAAAGACAGCACTACTGGCAATTGTAAACTTACTCAAATTAAATGGAGAATACTGCTTTTCTACTTTGTTTTATTTTTAAGTACATTTAAGTTTTTGTTTTCATATACAAATAAAAAAATCTATTTGGACTAATTTTCAATAAATCCAAAAAAATTAAATTTCATTTTTTGGTTTTAAGATTTTATTAGCAGAACTTGTTTTTAACAAATGTCAGAAGAATTTTTAAATTCAAATATTCTATACTTGATTTGTATATACTTGAATTGTATATACTTGATTTGAATATACTTGATTGGTATATACTTGATTGGTATATACTTGATTGGTATATACTTGATTGGTATGGCACTTAGTTTTAATTTAAAAATAAATTAAATATAAGTTTGACATTTAGAATGTTACTTATTCATTGCATGATTTTTATTTTGCTTTAGGTTTTATAGGTTAGTTTTACAGTTAAGTTTTTCCTTTTACAGTTAAGTTTTATGCAGCATTCTGCTGCATAGAAATTAACTGTAAAAGGAAAAACCCAAAAATAATATAAAATTTATAATTCGATTTTAAGTTATTTAAAAAACTTCTTTGTTTTGACATTTATTAAATTCAAAAATGGATTAATCAGACCAGTATTTAAAAAAAATCTAAGAGCTAGAACTTAACTTGGAGAGAAAAAAAATGGCATTAAATTTAGAAGTTTTTTGTTATTATCTTGATAAATAATTTGTTTTGGAAAATTTAATTGAGTAGAAACTTAAGTTTTAAGGATTAAAATATTAAAAGATGAAAACAAATTGTCTTGGCACTTGGGGACCCCTTTAACAAATTGTGTCATTTTCACATTTTTAAATATATTCAATATGTAATTTGATTCTCACAAATATTTTACACAAGATAAAAAATTTTACTGTATATAAATATTGTTTTCTTCTAGAAATTAGCACATTAACTCTTATGCTCTACCAGCTGCGAAATCCATTAACACTTTTCATCTTGCACAAGAATTTTTGGATAGCTTGTCACAATTGCAATTCCTCTCTTTTCTGTGTCATTTGTGAAGAAAAGACTTTGAATAAAGAGACATTTGATAGCATTGTTTTAATTGATGCTTAAGAGAGTAAACTATTAATTTTTAGAAACTTCAAAAATGCCCAAAACACAGCAGAAACATAGAAAAACAAAGAATTGTTGATTACTTGTAATAAAATCTTTAACAAAACAGGTTTTCTAATAGGAATCTTGAAAGTTAGCTTATTCTTTAGAGTTTCTGATCAATGTTTCAAGCAATGCTCGTTTTTTAGAGTTTCTGAGCAAATCATTTGTCAGGTCAGGTTATCCTGGTACTGGTAACATATAACCCAGTACAATCTACTTCATGTCCTGCTGCCTTATAGGATACGCCTTTTTAGGCAAAGGCTTAGAGATGCCAACTCCGACTTAAAATACCCCCCTTCCTTGGGGCTCTTGGTTGAGTAAAGGCTAGAGATGGTGTCTCGATAAAAATACTCATCTTGGGCAGATGTTACCTGCATCTGACTACTGTCTTGTAGAAGGCCTCCTATGCAAAGACTTAAGGGGTAAACAGACTCTTGCTTGTGTCTCTGTTTTTATGACTATGCAACTCATTCTATTATCTCCTAATGAGGGTACAGCTCTAAAACTCAGTTTTATGGTTTTGAAGCCGGCTGGTAGTCAGGTTTCCCAAACTCTGTGGTAGCTTCAGAAAGGCTGATTCCATCAACAGCTGAAAAATATCAATGTATTAACAGTGCCGTGTTGCTCATGGATGGTGTCCCTGCTTGTCCCTCTATCATTGTACCTCTTACAACTACCTTAAAGCTGACTGGGATTCTTTCTATGATTTTCTTTGTGATGGGCCTTGGGTTGAAATCTTTCATCTTCCTGTTGACAAATGTGCTTCTTACATAACTTTGTATATAACCTAATATAGCCGTCAAACAAGTTGATCCATTGCTTGACATTCGTATCACTCCAGTTTCTGTATCTAAAGTGATTTCCTGCTTAGACTCTTCTACAGCTTGTGGTCTGGACAACATACCTTTCATAATCTTGCAGAAGTGTTCTCCGGAGCTGTTGTCTATACTTTCAAAACTATTCAGCAAGTGCTTATCAGAGTCTTGTTTTCCAGCCTGCTGGAAAGCGGCATCTGTTATCCCTATTTTAAAAAATTCTGGAGAGCGATCTGATTCATCTTACTACCGTCCCATTAGTCTTCTTCCTATCATAAGCAAGGTTTTTGAATCTTTAATTAACAAACACTTTATCTCTCATCTTGAATCTAATAACTTACTTTCTGATCAACAATATGGATTTCGATCTTCTCGTTGTTTAACTGATTTGCTAACAGTAATAACCAATAGGTTTTATTGTGCATTAGATAAAAGTGGAGAGGTTAAGACCATCGCTCTTGACATTTCAAAAGTTTTAGATAAAGTTTGGCATGCTGGTCTTCTCCATAAGTTTTCTTCTTACGGTGTATCTGGTAACATTATTAAGATTATTGAATTCTTCCTTTCTAATCGTAATATAAATGTTGTCCTCGATGGACAGCATTCTTCTACTTATTATGTAACTTCAGGGGTTCCTCAAAGTTCTATCCTTGGCCCTATACTCTTTTTAATTTTTAATAAACGATCTTCCAGATTTTCTCACCTTATATATCTAGGATGGCATTGTTTGCTGATGATACTACCATTTATTCTTGTCATGATAAGAAGCCAACACACTCTGATTGCTTGGAGGGGGCATTTGAGCTTAAAAAGGATCTCACTTCTGCGACAGCATGGGGCTCACAGTGGCTGGTATACTTCAATTTAGATAAAACTCAATTTTTTCAGTTAAATGTAATTGCAATAATTTAGATCTTCCTATATTTATGAACGGTAATCTAAGCGATAAGTCATCTCCCCTTCATCTTCTAGGTTTAACTCTTACTTCTGATCTTTCTTTAGAAACCATATATCAAATCTGTTGCAAAATTAGCATTTGTTAAGGTTGCATCTTTTTATCGAGCTCGACACTTTTTTACTTTGGGTTCTATTCTCTATCTCTATAAATCTCAATCATCTGTCATTGTATGGAATACTGTTGCCATATCTGGGGCGGATCTTCTAATGATGCACTTTTATAGTTGGACTTGCTCTAGCAGCCAACCTCCAACCATTATTACATTGTCGTAATGTTGCTTCTCTTTCTCTTTTCTACAAGTACTATAATGGGTACTGCTCTAAGGAGGTAGCGTCTCTTGTACCATCTACTAAAATTCATTCTAGTGTTACTCGTCATTTAATTTAAGTCTCATTCTTTTTCGGTGACTGTACTTAAGTGCTCCAAAAACTCTTATTTGTCTAGCTTTTTCCCTCGAACACCAGTCCTTTGAAATTCGCTTACTTCATTTTGCTTTCCTGATTCATATAATTTGCAATCCTTTAAGTCGTCTGTCAATCTTTATCTTGCACTACAATCTTCATCTTTTCTCTTCCAGTAACTTCCAACTCTGATTAGTTGTTGCTTGCAGCCTTGTTGGAAGCGAAGATGCTTAAAAAAAAAGAAAAAAAAAGAAAAAGAATGTCTGATTTTGTGTTTAAAAACGAATAGAGCCAGTGAGATCATTTCACCTGTGAGATACAATGCATGCGTTTTTATGATTTTCAATCTTCAAGTTTTTTATCAAAAGCTTCCCTCAAATTAAGTAACAGCAAAGAAAAGAACATTAAAACATATTAAACTGCCTAGGCTACCAACTCAATTATGGCCTTATTTTATTAAACTTGGGCCCAGTTCTTGTCAAAATCAAGCCCTAGGATTTAATTGTTTTGTCTAATAGGGCCGAATTTTTGTTTTAAGCTGATACTAAACCTAATGAGAAGAAAAAAGTCGTTAACAAACTTTCAGGCATGATATCGACGTGGTCAGATATGGTAAACACAAAAGAGAATTTTATATGTGTTTGATGTCCATTGCTAAATCATTGAGACAATATATTTTAATATCAGCATAAAAATAAAATGATTTACCAAAGCTTTTCAAAACCTTTATCAACAAAGAGATTTCCCAGGATGATTAAACCCAAATATAAATGTATATATATACATACTTTTGAAATATAGAGGCAGTTAAAAACTTAATAAAACAAGATGACAAGAAAAATTCTAAAAAACAGGAAAACAGGTTTTGTATACATATCATTGACAGGGCCCCTGTCAATAATATAGAAAAGAGAAACAGCAAAGAATCAAGGATGAAACCTTTTTGTACCCCAGAGGTTACTGGAAATAAAATGTGTTGAATATCTGCAAAATTTGCAGTTAAATTTTTCAAAATACCATTGTTAAACTTTAAAACAGATTATATGAAATAACATAATAAGAATATCAATTAAAAATACACTAAATCAAAACTAATTTAACCAAAATGTTTTTAACTCCTAAAACCAGTTTATAAAGATCACATTAAATGATCAGTGATCACATATATGAAGATCACATAATTTAAATTTATTTGCTTTGTATAAAAATACACAAAAAAAAATCATTTTGGTCACAACCCTTTTCCCCTACCCCTCCCACCTTTTCATATAAAAAAAAAAGGTTTCTATAAATATAGATAAAACGTTCAAAAATCAAGAAACATTTCAATAACTCTTGCATCTTAGTTTGCAAAATATACATTTTTGTATATTATATACTGCCTTATTCACACATATAATGAAAAAGTCGAGTAGAGTTTTCCAAAAATTCACAGATTTGAAAATATAGATGATTTGTGTAGCCTTAAATTAAGAACAGTACAGTTTTAATATTCAAGTTCATAATATATTTTATGCTTCAATCTTATGACTCATAAACACAAATCTTTGTTGACTTGTTCACACAAACCTTTGTGAACTTGTTAACATAAACCTTTGTTGACTCGTTAACACAAACCATTGTTGACTCAATAACACAAACCTTTGTTGCACAGAGAAACATGTAGAGCACTACTAGTAATGTGGTTTGCACCCCTCAAAAATCAGCATTTACCAATGCTAAATGTTAATTTTTAGTTTATACTAATACTCTAATGTGCTTTTAGGAGTTTGTATAACACTTTTGATTTTTTTTTTTAAATTTTGCATCAAAAATTTAAAGCTAAACTTTTGACAGTCGCAACATGCTGCTGTCACAGGGCAATTTTTATCCAACTCATTGTTCATATTTAATACCCAATCATCACATTTATTTTGTACTTCAATGACTTGACTTAAATTGTAATTAAATATTCTAATTGGCTTAAAAAATACATTTCAATATCCTGATTGACTTGCAAAATACATTTCAACATTCTGACTGGCAAAACAACACATTACCTCCTAATACATACAAAAAAACATTTTAATTATTTAGGCTAAGTTGTTAAAACTAAAGTTTATCACATTTGTTAATATTTGAAAACAGAATTTAACAAAAAACAATTTTACGAATAGGTGATTTGTGCAAGACATGATGTAATAGTTTCTATTTTGGAGAATACTTATCATTATAGATACACTTGCTAGTACAAGCTTGTTGGTAAAACAAAAGTTTTAAGAGGATTTTGGATTTTTTCTTTCATTTGAATGAAACGAAAAACTTTTATTTTATATTAAAAATAAATTTATTAATTTACAACATTTGTTTTCTATTTGTTCTAATTTCTTTATAAGATTGACTTATATAAAATATTTGTTATTTATTATTATAAAACATTTCATTATAAGATATTCAAACTTGACCATAAAGAATTTCTGAAGTCAAAATAGCAGTTTTTTCAAAATGGTTAATTATTGAACAACTGTGACTTTAAACACTAATTGTTTCATACAACAATTTCATATAAAATAAAAAAAGTTAACCTACCTTTTTATTAAGTCTTTTTCTCCTAGAATATGTAATTATTATATTTAGTATAATATGTAATAACCATTTTAAAAGAATATTCAAAGAAAATGCAAAATAATTCATAAAAAAAAAAAATAAAAAAAACTTCTTAAATTCTTCTCACCTTCTGTCTTTAGTAGAAATACAGTTTAGTACCTGCTGGTGCAATGTACGAGATTGATGAAGTAATTCACATTCTAAAGTTAGCTTTTTTGCTTGCATTCCTGAAATAATGGATATAAGTTGATAGATTGATTTAATTAGTAAGGTATCTGTGTAAGGATTTAATATTTGAAGTGACTTCTCCATATCATTCAGAAATAAACTTATATCAAAGCTACTCTTAACTACAGGTAAATTACTTTCAGGTTTCATTTTTTTAACAGATATGCATTTTTTAGAGGAGCGCAATTTGCGAGTAAGTTTTTTTTCCACAACCTCATCTTCACAGACAGTATTTAGAGAAGCATCAGTTTTGTAATCAATATTTTTTTGTGACGCCCTTGTTTTAGTTTTGCTTTGAGTCTGTTTAGAAATACATTCTATCTCGCCATTACATTGAGACGAATATACTTTATTATTTATTTTAACTGGAATTTTCCATGTACTAGAAATCAAACTTTCATTGATTAACAATAGGTTTCTCAAACAATACAACTGAGCAATAATTCTGCAATATTCATGCTGAATTTTTTCTAATGAACAGCTTTGTACTTGCTTAATCAACTTTTCAACAGTGTCAGCAAGATTACTTTTAACTTCTACAATTGGCTGTATTATTTTAGCTTCTGCAAAATACTTTGAAAAAAGTTCTGTGCCGTTACTTTTTAGTTTATTTTGTTTTGTTTTATTAGTAGTAGAAAGATTAATTGAATATGACATTATATCTTTAATGCTTGCAAGTTTATTACTAAAACGGAAACATGCATTATTGATGACTTGCTCAATGACTCTTGGAAACTCGCAAGGAGTATCACTTTTTTCCCATTGTCTTTGACTCTCCATGTACTGCAAAAATAATCGAATACATATCTCTTGCAAAATGGGGTACGCACAATTAGCACATGAACAGTCAACATCGTGGTTCACAAAATCTGGAAGATAGAGATCCAATCCATTAAAACAATCTTGTATTGAAGATTTAAAAAAAGTTTTTATGGTGTTGAAGTTTTTTTCAAAAGAAACTTTATTTTGAAGAATTAAATCCAGTGAAGCTTTTTGTTGAATTATGTTAATAGTTCTAAAAAAACAAACACCGAATAACAATAAAGATAATAGAAATAACAATTTTTATGTCTATAAATACTATCAATGTCTACAAATATCATAAATTTCGATAAATATTATCAATAGTAATAATGATTTTCTGTATCTATAACTGCTGATGCTAATCCTACTACAAAAATGAGTAGTACTACAACTACAACTGCTATTACAACTATGACTACTACTATCACTTAACGTTGTACCTCATTGAGAGATGAAACTTTTTTGACAAAAGTAATGCCTCTTTGAGAAGTGCTTTTGCTTGTGGGATGTAACCTTGCTGTTTAAATAACTCTGCATTATGGAGCAAACATGTAATTAATTTATCTAATACTTCCCAAACAAATGAGAAATCTAAAAAGAAAAATGGTGCAAAATATAAATGTAAAAAGAAAATAATCATTTTAAAAAAATGTTGAGAAAAAAACTATAACCTGATGCATTTTCAATAGATGCTAAGTATACACTCCTTAAGTATTTTAAGCAATCTTTTAAAGGTGGAAATGGAGATTGTACCGGAACATGCACCTCTAAAAAATAATTTATGTGTATAAACTATTTTTTTACTTTCTCAATGAAAGTGTAATATAAAAAAAAAGTAAATTTAAAAATTTAAAAAGGTCTAGGCAGAATGCCCTGGCAATAAAATCAAGTGCAAAAAAAAGAAAATGAAACTATTTGAAGATGAAGGTGGACTAACAAAAAATACCCAACAGGTGATGGCCTTCTTTTAACAGTTTGACCAAACAGTGTTAAATCTAAAAGGTTTTTTTAACTGCAAGTGCAGTTTCAAACAAGGACAATGGACATGGACAACATAGTTGTGATAAAAACATAGTTGTTCTATTTTTTTGCTTTTTAAAATGGTACTTTGGATGGATAACATAGTTTGTTTTATTTTTTGCTTTACAAAATGGCACTTTAATGTAATTAGGGAAAAAAATTTAAAAACAAATTTAAATGACTTTCAAGTTTCTTGTGGCGTGTAAAATTGTTTACTTTTATTATTATCTTTTAAAAACCTTTTAAAATTTTAAAACTTTTAATTTGTATTTTACATAAATGTAAATTAAGCATTTTCTTTGAAAACTAGTTTTAATACTGCTATTATATTTCTACAATATGAAAATACCAATATCAATTATCTGTCTGGTATAGAATACTCTACATACTACATCTCCTTCTACAGATTTATTTTAGTAAATAATAAGAATAAGTTTAGTTCAACCTGAATTACATAAAACTTCATTTTTATGACTTGAAAGCTTTACACAAGATATCATGAAATAAGCTTCTGCTTTTAACAAAAGAGATGTAGGCGATGTACTTAGCTTGTGCTTGTCAATAACTTGATTTAATATTTCAATGCTAGAATCAACCTTAAAAAAAATAAATAAACATTACTGCAATTAAGTAGCTCAAATGCCAATAAAAATTATTGATTACATAAAAATAAATTGAAAACATGTTACCATATATTATTTGTTACACACATATACATAATATATATATATATATATATATATATATATATATATATATATATATATATATATATATATATATACAGACATATATATATATATATATATATATATATATATATATATATATATATATATATATATATATATATATATATATATATATATATATATATATATATATATATATATGCTTGTATACATCTTCATGAGAGTGCTTGATGAATTAAAGTTTTGAAGTTAATTGAAACAAAGCTATATATTTAATTTTTAAATAAAATATACAATTTATTATATATTACAAATGCAAGTAAAAAAATGTTTTTATTAAAAAAATTCTTATTTAATAAAAATTTATGTACATACAATCTTTGTATATAATTTGCAAAAAATTTTATGTATAAACATCTTTGCATACTTAGCATAAAACATCATTAATGATGTCATACTAAAACAGGGAGCTGCAAAGGTTTTGGGCAGTATTATAGAGACTTTAAAGGATTATTATTACAGCCAAAAAAAAAAACTTCATTGTTTTTTTTGATTGTAATAAAACAATAAATCTTTCATTATTTTTAATTTTTTAAATGTGAAAAATATATTAGGGCAGCAATAATCTAAAAACACAAGGATAATAATATATATACACACACATATATATATACATATATATATATATATACACACACATATATATATATATATATATATATATATATATAATATATATATATATATATATATATATATATATATATATATATATATACATAAAGAGTTTATATTTAAAGTATGAGCAATTTTGTGTGCTGCTTTTGCTTTAATGTGCTGCTTTAAATAAATTGCTCATAAAAATGCATTTTATTAACATTTTTTAATGTATTTTTTTTCAATAACTTTTTAAGTCATTTTTTACAAAATTAGTTGTGATTATTAGTTATTTGTTTTTTAAGCTTCTTAAAATTTTTTATTTAAGATGGTATATAAAAAAAAAATTGTTCATACACCATTTTGAAAAATAACTTATGTATATATATATAAATATGTATATATATATATATATATATATATATATATATATATATATATATATATATAAGTATATATATATATATTTACATATATATATATTTAAATATATATATATATATATTTGGGATTTTTAAAAAAAGTGAATTTTTAAGTTTAAAAAACCATACCCCTAAATTTAGAGCAAATATATAAAAAATGAGCCTCACAAAGTTTGAGCGCTGTCTGTTCACTTTTGACCCCCCCTCAAGCTAATAATTTAGGGGAAAATTGACCGAAAAGTGTTCATTTTCGGGCGTCTTGAGGGAGGGGCAATTTTTTTTGTTTTCAAATTTTTTTTTCCTGCTGTTTATATATAGGCCTATATTTTTGTTTAAAAATATATGGTTTTTTTCTTACTTCTCAAAAATCTATGTTTGGTGATATTGAAAATCATGAAAATTGGTATTTTTTAAAATATATTTTCTGTTATGCCTGATGTTATATACATATATTTTCGTGTAAATTCTGATAGTTTAAAACTTTGAATTTTTCTAATAAATACAGATTAGTACATACAATAAACATTAAAAATGAGTGAAGCACAACTTAGGTCAATGAAAAAGGAACTTTTTATTATAAAAGAGGCAAAACCAGCTATATCAGGTATAAACATTTTTATTAATATTGGAATTATAATGAGTCATTACAATTCCAATATCAAGACACAATCAGTAAAGATAAAAAAAGATCACTAAAAGACAAGATTGAAGATCTAAAATTTTTTGAAGATCAGGAAAATGAAAGAAAGTTTGTTATTGGTTCAGAGGATATTAAATATAGAAAAAAGGTATTCAATACTTTTAATTAATTACTTTAGCTCTTTCTCAAGCTCTGTTAATTCTTTTTTCCACTAATTTTAAAATTAAAAACTAAAGCTACTTTTTTTCTGTTAATTAGGCAAAAGAAAGCATCAGGAAGAAAAATCGTTTACAGCCTAAGATTTTGAGAGATGATGTACCCAACGTTGAACTTATAGACACAATTTTAAGCAATGATTCTTCAATTGAATCTGATTTCGAGCCAGGTGATTGGTATCATATAGAAGTCTCTGAAAACCCAGACACAGTAATTGCAAAAATTCCAAAAGATGTTTTTGCTGGTAATGTTTCACTTACTGCTACAGCCTGTGATATATCACCAAATGTTTTACAGAAGGTAACAAATGCAATTCTATATCAATCAGGTGTTGATCTTAAACAAGTTAAAAGCAGTCAGTCTACCGCATATAGAAAAATGAAAAAAGAAAATGAAAACATGGCAAAAATTTCAAAAGAAGATGTTAAAGCAGCCATAGACGCATCTCCATATCCATGTATAATTCATTTTGATGGGAAGACCTTGTTTGAACTAAACAAAGGAAAAATGTTAAAGAGGGATAGAATGGCTGTTTTAGTTAACATTAATGGACAGACTTACCTACTTGGAGTACCTACACTAGCGTCATTCACTGGTGAAGATCAGTCCTTAGGTGTAATGAACTTAATTAAGGAGTATCAACTTACATCAAAAACTAGAGGAATATGCTTTGATACAACGTCATCCAACACTGGGACGAATAAAGGATCAGTTTCCAGAATATCTCAAGAACTGGATAAGTATCTCCTCCAAATAGCATGTAGGCATCATGTGACTGAATTAAGAATGCTTCACTTTTGGAAATTAGTGACCAATGAAGAAACTAGTGGACCTGATAATCCTCTTTTCAAAAAGCTTAAAAATATTTTTTAGAAAAGGCAGCTATGAAGTCATTAACATTTTGCAAAGCATACGTTAGTAAACCAGGTATTATAAGAGATCATAGAAGTGAGCTTGCAGAATTAGTTGTCACGTACTTATCCCCTATAACATATAAAGTAAGAAAAACTGGTGCTATTCATCATGCAAGATTTTTAGGAAAAGCAATTTATTATCTAAAGCTTCGGCTTTTATCCGATCAACTTACGTTTGTTCAGGAAAATGATAAACTGAAAATTGAAATTAAGCTTATTACAGAATTTATTGTTTGCTTTTATGGAAAATGGTATCTACAATCTGAGGATGTCATCAAAGCTCCTTTTCTTGACATTACAGCCATACATCAAATGCATCTGTACAAGAAGGTATGTACAAACCCAATAGCTGTCGATGCTATATTAGAGTCTCAGTATAAACACTGTTGGTATTTGGATTCAACAATGATACCTTTAGCTTTGCTAGATGATGAGTTAGCATCAGAGGAGAAGGCAAAAATTGCATCAGCAATTCTGTCATTTGATATGCCTAGCTCTGACTATTACAAGCCTGAGAATAAAGTAAAGCAAGATATCAAGGAAATTTATAAAATGAATACAAAAATTGGGGAAAAACCACCATCCTTGTCTGCCTTGGTTGATGTCTTTTCTTACCTGATTTTTGACATGCTTGGGTTTGATAAGCAACGAGTTCAAGACTGGCTCTCACTTCCACCAAACTATTGGCATACTCAGTCATGCTTCAAAAGTTTTTAAAAATATGCTGAAACTTTGATTTTTGTAAATGACCATTCAGAACGGTCAATAGGTATGATGGGGCAGTATATTCATAGATATTCTGATGAAACTGAAAAGCACAACAGATTGCTAACTGTGGACAAAGTTCAATCTGTATTCAGATCACAAGAACAAAAATCCGGTACAATTTCAAAGATTAAGTTTAATGATGGACTTTGTGTGATGCGAAAAAAGATAAAGAGTTAAACTTGATTATTATTAGATTTGTAAATTTTTTTTCTGTTATAAAACTTGAATATAAATTTATAATTTTATTTATTCTTGCTCATTTTGATTTTTCAATATAGATAAATAGTGTTTTTTCAATATAGATAAACAACATTGCTGAGGTCACAACCAACAACTGTTCATTCTTTCTGGCAAAATGAAGTTGGTTGATCCCTCTGTTATGTATTGGGAATAGTTAGAGATGCCTTGTGTGTATATGTTAATACACACAATGCTTATAAATATATATATATATATATATATATATATATATATATATATATATATATATATATATATATATATATATATATATATACATATATATATATATATATATATATATATATATATATTTATATATATATATATATATTTATATATATATATATATATATATATATATTTATATATATATATATATATATATATATTATATATATATATATATATATATATATTATATATATATATATATATATATATATATATATATATATATATATATATATATATATATATATATATATATATATATATATATATAAATCTAACTTTAACTACAAAAATTCTGATTTTCATGATTTTCAATACCACCAAACATAGATTTTTGAAAAAAAAAATTTGAAAAAACAAAAAATTACCCCTCCCTCAAGGCGCCCGAAAATTACCACTTTTCGGTCAATTTTCCCCTAAATTTTTAACTTGAGGGGGGGAAAAAAGTGATCGGACAGCGCTCAAACTTTGCGAGGCTCATTTTTTATAGATTTGCCCCAAATTTAGGGGTATGGTTTTTCAGATTTGAAAAACCATATTTATATATATATATATATATATATATATATATATATATATATATATATATATATATATATATATATATATATATATATATATATATATATATATATAATATATATATATATATATATATGCGGTAGTGGTGTAGTGGTAGAGCACTCACTTCATAAGCGAGAGGTTCCGAGTTTGATCCTCACCATGTCCCAGTAGTACCGCACTCAACTTGTTTCTCTGCGCAGCAGCCTTGTTTGTCAAGGTTCGTGTTTCGGAGTTATAGAGTTGAGAGAGGGTTATAACCACTAAGGAGCCTCCTCGTCTGTAGTGGACTTTTTGGCCTTGGGGAGGTGAATTAACAAAAAAATATATATATATATACACATTTATATATATATATATATATATATATACATATAAATATATATATATATATATATATATATATATATATATATATATATATATATATATATATATATATATATATATATATATATATATATATATATATATATTATTTATATATATATATACATCCCATATACCATACCAGTCCACAAACCAACATTTAATACTTTTTACCATTTACACTAGTCAACATCTAGCATTTTTTATTATTTATACCACTTATAAAGTAACAACTTCAATCAATATCTAACATAATTATTATTTATACCACTCTGTAAGGTAACAACAACAATGTCTAATATTTTTTAATATGTGTACCACTCTTTAAGGTAACAACATCAAAAAGTATCTAATATTTTTAAGTAAAATAAAGTTAATTCAATTTTGAGAAGACAAACATTTTCTACTAAATTTTTACGGCAAAAGTTGTCAACACTGATACATAAAGAAATTGTGACAAAAATAATCACCTTTCCATTTCTTATCATGACAGCAGCTTCTGCTATTTTTACATTTGTAAGTTCTTCTGAACTAATTTTCTTAAGAAGCAACTCAGCTAGACATACTTCATTAACATTTAATAAATGCAATACAACATAAGACCAGGATTTAGCTCGCAATTTTTTGAAATTTTCTTCAACACTTTTGTTGCATGCAATTAGGTGTTCATAAAGCAAACCAGAAAAAAAAGCTGCTTTAATTGCATTGAAATTCTGGAAAAATCAAAATTTCTAAAAACTCAAAAAAACTGAAAAAGAATTTTTATTTTTTACAAAATATTTAATATATTAAAATTTAAGCTTTTAAATTAAAAATACTATTTCTTTAAACAAATGCATAATAAAGTACCTGGCATAAAAGTGAATACAAAATGGATGCTTGAAATAAACACTGTGCTGCCTGATCAGCATGTAAAAACATAACTTCCTAAGGTTTTAAAAAAAATACATTACATATATTTAAAAAAAATACATATATATATATATATATATATATATATATTTTTAAATATATATTTGCTGTTTATATAATAAGAAAATATAGTTACAAAGAAACATTTACATACAAAAAAAAAAGTTGATTTATAAAAAACAGGCAGGGGCTCAAAGAAGATATGGATGACTAAAGTCACCACAATCTTTTCATAGAGCCCCTATGTGGGCTTTACAAGTTTAAAATAGAATAAGATTATTAAAAATATTATGTACAGTTCCAATATAATAAAAAGATAAAAACTTTCATAAATATTTACATTTAAAGAAAGAAAGTAAATAGTATCAATATAATTTTAACGATAGTCATTTAAAATACTGGCAAATTATTTTAAAGATAAAAATAAGAGACAATCAAACAAAAAAATAAAAATAGAAAAAACTAAGAATAATGGAATGTTTATTTAGAAAAATTAAAAAATTTTTTATAATGTTTAATAATTTCATTTTAAAAAAATTTCACAAAGGAGTTTAGTGATTTTACGGTATTTAAATGTTTAGTTTTTTGAAATGTGTTCCATAGTTTCGGTCCACGGTATGCTATTCCATATTCAGAATACTTGCTCCTAATTCTAGGCAATTTATAAGTATTCCATTGATTTATTCTAAGAGAGTAATTATTGTTAACATTTTTTGTAAATTTTTTATTAAAGGTTTTTGGAATCAGGCTGTTATTATATTTATACATAAAAATTAAGTGTTGGTAAATATTAACTTCATATATACTCATCATTTGCATGTCTTTCATTAGTGGTTTTGCACGTTCATATTTTTTTAAATTATATATAAGTCTGCATGCATGTTTTTGTAGAAAAAATATTTTTTTAAGTTTTGTTGGTTGAGTACTAGCCCATGTAATATTGGAATAGTAAATAAAACAATGTAAAAGGCCAAAATATACTAGTTTCAGACTTTCTGATGTTTACATATGGGCGAATACGGTACATTAAACCAATTGTTTTACTAATTTTTGATTGGATATAATTTATGTGAGGAAGCCATGATAAATTTTCATCAATAAGAATTCATAAGAATTTTATTGACTCATTTTTTTTTTATTAGTTTATCATCTAAAATTAAATTTGGTAATTTTAAGGGAAGGTTTTCCTGTTGTGATTTTTTATGGAATAGAGTATACTTTGTTTTATCTACATTGAGTGACAGTTTATAAGCCTTAAACCATTCACTGACATTCCTTAATTCATAGTTCATGTCAGAGTAAAGTTGCCTAATGTCACTGTTCGATAAGAAAAGATTTGTGTCGTCAGCAAACATTATCGTGTTAAGTTTTGCTGAAACATTATGCAAATCGTTTACATAGATCATTTTTAAGATAACAATAAATATCATAGTCATAACAAGGTACAAATTTTAAAATAAAAATAAACTTATAATTATAATAAGTTAGGAAGGTCAGAACACCATGTTTTTCTTTCTTATTGCTATTTTTATATGAAAATGATATTCACGAGCTTGAAAACTCTGGACCAATTGGGTTAGCTCTTATGGTGGTAGTTGCTGAGTGTTTTTTACAACATCATGAAAGTAATGCTCTTTCATTGGCGCCTAACAACAACATCCATGTGAAATCATTTAAAAGATATGTCGATGATATTCATTCAAGGTTCCAAGTAGAAGAAGATGCGCAAAAGTTTTTAGATTTACTTAACAAACAACACAAAAGTATTCAATACACAATGGAATCTGCTGACTTAACCAATACATTAAACTTGATGTTTCAGTTACCAACAATAAAACCGGTAGATATAGTTTTAAAAAACATCGCAAAAAGGCAATCACAAACGTTCAAATTAAACCGAACTCATGCCATGACCCTAAAATTATCAATGGTGTCTTTATTGGTTTCGTCCATAGAGCACTACGTTTATGCACAATAAATAACATTAATGATGAGCTGTTGTTTCTTATTGATGTATTTGTAGAAAACGGCTTTGAGAGGAAAAGTCTTGAAAAACTAGTTAAGTCTGCGAAAGAAAGTGTTAACAACAAAAAAGATCTCACGGAAAATCAACATCCTAATGTCTCCAAAAATAATTGTGTCTTTATCCTGGATCCCTAGAATCAGTCCTAAGTTACAAAGAGTTTTTAAAAAAGCAGAATATGCACCAATGTTAAAGTCTCCGAAAAATCTCCAAAGTCTACTTAGTTCTAAAAATAAACCTACACTACCAGTTAATTCCTATCCCGGTGTTTACAAATTAGAGTGCTCTTGTGGCAAATGTTATGTTGGTGAAAATGAAGATATCGTCTCGGATATGCCAGCATCAAACAACTGCACAACAAAGTAAAGGGAAAAATTCAGTTGTAGCTGAACATTCCAAAATTTGCCAAGGAAATTTCCACTGGAATGGTCGCAATACATTAAAAATAGAAATAAATAGTTTTAATAGGAAAGTTAGGAAAGCGTTGGAAATACAACACAACGAAAGTACCTTTTGCAACAATAGTCTTAACTGGGATGATGGCGATCATGTGACGACGTCATTTTGGAAACCTATGTTCAAATTCTTATGTCACAAAAAACTCTCTTAAAAAACTATCAAAAAGAAGCTCTTTACAAAGAACATTGTTTTGTAAATTTAGACGGTTTTGTAAAATATTATTTTTTTATAACGGTTTTTAATATACTTGATAACGAGGGTATCTATATTCCCTCGAAATATTGTAAAAATAAATATATTTTTAACAAATAGAAGTTAATCCATAAAAAAAAGTTTTTTAAAAAACTATTTATACAAATAAAATCTATTGAAGATGTCAACATTTAAAATATATATATATATACAAATATAAATATATGTATATATATATATATATATATTATATATATATATATATATATATATATAAATACATACCTATAAATATATTTATATATATGTACATATATAAATATCTATATCTATATATATATATATATATATATATATATATATATATATATATATATATATATATATATATATATATATATATATATCTATATATATATCTATATCTATATCTATATATATATCTATATATATATATATATATATACATATATATATATATATATATATATATATATATATATATATATATATATATATATATATATATATATATATATATATATATATATATATATATAATACTAAATATTATGAAATATAATTACATCACTTCTGGAAAGTTGTTCACTGAGAATCTCTGACAATATATCAACTGATGTATTCAATGCAGCAACAAAATTTTTTTCAATTAAATCTTCATCAAGCTAAAAATATACATTTCTTTACAGAAACAAAATTTTAAAATATTGACTTAAATGCAAATAATTATTGTAACAATTATCATTTTACAAGCTTCACAAAATAGTTTACACTAACCATAACCTCTCTTTTACATGGTGATTTATTATAACAAAATCTTTCTTTTACAGGATGATTTATTATAACTAAACCTCTCTTTTAAAGAAGTGTAAAAGGTCTAATATATTATTTGCAGCATAATAATCGATATTAACTTAATGCAATCATTTTTTCTACTTATATTTACTTGTGTTGTTTAACTGAAAATTTTTAAACTTATAGTAGGTTTAATGTCATAGTTTTTCATATTTATTTACATAAGGTGTATTATCTGGCAAATACATTTAACAGACTGCTATGAAGTCAATAAAAATTTTTCTTGGCTTAGCATCTTGGGATGACTTTGCTTTAAAATTTTGTATATAAACAGAAGAAATTAGCAAAAGAAAATATAACCTTTAAGATAAAATATAACCTTTAAAAATAAAACGAATTAAAATTTTATATTTTTCAAACATTGCAATGCTTAAAAAATACAAAAATGTATTTTAGACGAACAAATGGGTTCGATAACTTAGTAATAAGTATTTTTTTAATCATTCTACTTTATTAAAATGTTTATTATGACAACTTGAATCTTTAGGAATAGTTCTAATGAAAGTTCTAATGAAAAACTTGTTTTTTGCTAGAACTTTTTTTTAAGTATTGTTTTAAGTATTTAAGTTTTAAGTATTATTTTAAGTATTTAAGTATTTTAAGTATCTAAGTATTGTATTAATAGCAGCAGCTGCTCCTTCAGTATCTTGTCTGCTTCTTCCGTACTTCCATTTTCAAAATTATTAGTGTAGCTAAGCATTACATATTTAATAATAGGTACTAACAATATCTCTTTATACTTATTTGTTATGCGAGATTGAAAAAAGTAAAAAATATAATCTCTTTCAAATTTTAGTTCTTCAAGTGTTATAAAAAAGAATTGTAATAACAAATTTAAAAAAAGTTATTAAAAAAAATTAAAAATAAAAAAATAAAAATTGAGTACCCCCCTCAACTGTAGAATACCTTTTTTTTACAATGAGTATAAAGGTACCCTTAACAAGTCCAAAGGTCATTTTTTGCCCGTACTTGGGATGAACCGAGGAGATTATTTCCATTATGCAAACTATATTTTTTTAAATTCTTTGTTGTTGTTATTTTATCAGGATGAAAATCTAAATACACAGTGATTAAAATCTAAAAATCTAAAATCTTAATGCACAGTGATTAGATTGAAATTTAGCCCTATGCGGTAGTGGTGTAGTGGTAGAACTCAGAACCTCTCGCTTCATAAGCGAGAGGTTCCGAGTTCGATTCCCACCACGTCCCTGGTAGTACTGTGCTCAACTTGTTTCTCCGCGCAGCGGCCTTGTTCGTCAAGGTTCGTGTTTCGGAGTTATAGAGTTGAGAGAGGGTTATAGCCACAAGTAGCCTCTTATGGAGGTAAATTAAATTGGCCTTATGGAGGTAAATTAAAAAAAAAAAAAGTGTTCAGATTCTTACAGAAACATACAGAAATTAATAAAAATTACAAGCAAGCTATTATTCCTTAACCTATATGGTTTTCTTTTTCTTTATTATTTCGGCAAGGAACGCAATATTATAAAATATATTTTATATTATACTCTGAAAGCCAGATTAATATTCTTTTGATTGATAGAAAATTGCTGGAGGTTCACAACAATGGCTTGAAAAACAAGATAAAAACTTATGTTTTTTTCTTAAAAATTTTTTTTAAATACTGTGCAAGAGTTTTTGATCATTATTGCTCACATGATTAAGTTAAGCTTAATTTGTTTCACCATGTAAGCAGTGATGATCAAAAAATTAAAAAATACATTATTTGCGCCATATTCCCATCTTTGATCCACGTATCATATTTTATATACTTTTTGTCATACCTTAACAGTTCATATTGATAAACAATTTTAACAAGAGTATTTAGTTATTGGTTTCATATTGTGAAAAATATTATTGCTAAATATTATAAATAGTATTTTACCTGCTATATGCAATAAAATTTGATATTTAACAATAGGTGGGAAGCAAGAGCTAATGCTCTCGCTCTTGCAAATATAAAATTACTGCACTCTTAACTATGGCATAATAATTTTTATTTCATATCATAAATTTTTTTTTTATATATTAATTACTTTAATATATTATTCACTTTTATTGTGGAATTTTTAATTGTTGTAATAATTCTTAAAATGCTTGCATTCTATTACAATAAGAAAATATAAAACATTTTTTATAAGCAGTATAAACTTGTATAGGTTTTTGTCAAATTTTCAATCAAATAAGTAATGTTGCTAATTTATGATGCTTTTGTTTAGTTTAGTATTAATTTATGATGCTTTTGTGACGCTTTTGTTTGTTTGTTGTATAAGCTGAAGACACTAGTATTGAAATTCTAGCAAAAATTTCTTGAAAATAAAAAAAGAGTATCGAGAGAAACTGCATTTATTGATGTTTATAAATTAAATTAAAATTCTCATACAAGATAAGTTAATCTAATATGTGTATATGTGTGAGTGTGTGTGTATATATATATATATATATACATACATACATACATACATACATACATACATACATACATACATACATACATACATACATACATATATATATACATACATAAATACATACATACATACATACATACATATATATATATATATACATACATATATATATACATATATATATATATATATATACATATATGTATATATATATATATATATATATATATATATATATATATATGTATACATATATATATATATATATATATATATATATATATATATATATATATATATATTTATATATATATGTATATATATATGTATATATATATATATATATATATATATACACACACAGATAAACATAAAATATATATTTATACACACACAAATACATAAAATGTCAACCTCCTTTTCTTCTTGGAAAACAGTTTCTATATTTGAAGTATTACATTCCAAAATTTTCTGTTCATACTGAATTATACTTGATTGAAAATAAGCATAAGCCAATATTTCCTTAACATGCCAATCGATAACATTATCTGAACAATTAACTTCATTATCCATAACTTCCAATATTCCCAAAGCTTCTTTGCACCAATGATATCTAAAAATAAAAATAAAATAATAAAACTCAGCATTATTAATTTCCTATTAATTAGAATTTTTGTTTTATTTTATCAAATCTTCAAACAAATTTTCACAAATTAATAAACACACACACACATGTGTGTGTATATATATATATATATATATATACAACCCTCAGAATTAGGGTCGGCATTCAGTAATCCCCATCTAACTGCCGACCTTAAATTGTTTGATGTCGGCAGTTAGGTCAAAAAATTGCCAACATTGTTTCTATGTTTTACAGTAAGACCTTTGTATTAAACTTTTTTTTGCCGACCTCTAAAAGATTGAGGTCGGCAAGTTATTGCCAACCTGATTTTTCCTAATTCTGAGGGTTGCATATATATATATATATATATATATATATATATATATATATATATATATATATATATATATATATATATATATATATATATATATATATATATATATATATATATATATATATATATATATATATATAGATATATATATATAGATATATATATGCATATATATCTATATATATATATATATATATATATATATATATATATATATATATATATATATATATATATATATATATATATCCATATATATGCATATATATATATACATATATATATGTATATATATATATATATATATATATATATATATATATATATATATATATATATATATATATATATATATATATATATATATATATATATATATAATTCTAAGATTCCACGGTTTTTAACAATCCTGAATTCCCAGAATTAAGCATTTAATCCCAGGATTTTTTTTTAATTGTTTTCGGTTTAACATTTTCAAGTTAAAATTTCTTTGGTTGAGATTTTACTATTTTCATATTGAAAAATTCTGAATTATTTTTTTTTGTTCGGTTGCAATCAAATTCGAACTTTACAAATTTGAAATTCTTGCAGTGATGTTTTTAAATAATTGGATTGGATTTACAATAATAATTGAAACTAGATTGCAATTACACTACTAAAATTTGTTGGTTAACTTTTGGATCTTGTTTAAAATAGTAGAAGATTAAGATTTAAGACCTCATTAAAAGTACCAGGTTAAGTATGACAACAGAATTCTGTACATGCATGAATAAAAGATTTATGGAAAATAGAAACTGAAATAAGAGTATAGCAAGAAAATAAAGAAAACTTTTAAAATCTCTAAAGATTGCTTAAGTAACGATTTATTAGGTGATATTTAGAAAGATCATTATTTTTATTAATTCTTTGATAGCAAGTTAACAGAAAAAGTTTTTGAGTGACCTATGATAGTACTAACAGAGTCGCTCTTTAAAATCAACATAATTCTGTCAACATGATTTTTATTCCAAGAAATTATCTAATCTATTAAATAATGAATTTTATTTAATAAAGTTTTACAATTTTAAAAATTTCACTGTTTTTTAAAATATATCTATTACACATCTTTTTAATTATAATTGAAAACATTTTTTAAACAAAAAGTTAGACAACAACAATTTAAAAATCACTGCTTATTTCTGTGTTTACATATTTACCACTAGCACAAGAAAGAGTAGTAATGATTTTATTGTTTCTATGACTACTGTTAGTATCTATTAAGAAATAATTTATTATGATATGTATCAAACTGGTTAAAGGAAATATGTTTACAAGGATTGAATCTTTAAACAACAGTAATGAATTATTTATGGTTTTAATTTATTTATTTTGATTTGTATAATACTAATTTTTTATTCATTAAGAATTTTAAATTAACTTTAGAATGAAATCAACAAAAAGTCTGTTGGAACCATAAAACTTGCAACCATTTGCTTGATTTACCAAAAAAATAAATTGTCATTGATAATTTCATTAAACTGAATTGCCAACCGATCAAATTTATCAGATTTCAACATTTAATGAAGAAAATCACTTCAACTCTAAGAAACATCAATTTAATGAAAAAGTTCACTTCAACTCCAACTAAAAATTTTTGGATTTACTGTTTCCTGGTTTAGATGATTTGTTGATAATATCAATGTAACTGCACAATTTAACTTACAATGTAAAATTATATTTATTATAATATATATAAAACATAATAAAACAAACCTTTCTTCTCTAGTGTTTTCTGGTAAAGTTGACAATTCTATCAGAAACTGTGAATATTTCAACATGTCACCATGCTCTTCATAAAAATTGAGCTGGAGATTGATCAGTTTTTTTAATACAATACCATTATCAAATTTTGATCTTAAAAATAAAATAAAAATTGTATACATGTATGCAACAAAATTTCATAATAAATTTTTTTGTTTATTTATCTATTTAAATCGTTGCTACTATCCTCTCTCAACCTTTTGACTACAAAAAAAAAGGCTTAACAAAAGCTCAAAGACTATGCCTTTCAGGGGAAAAAGCTAAGCATAGTACTACCAGGAAAAATTGGGAATCCAACTGTGATCGAAATGTGAAAAATGGGGAGCTTTTTCCTTACAAAGTATATGCCCTACCACCACACCACTACAAAATTTTATGAATCTTTGTTCTTGTAAGCACTTTATATTTTGTTACTTGTTCTTTATGAATAAGTCATAAATTCAAATTTAAGTTAAGTGAAGTAGGTTTAGTGTGTTTAGTGTTTTTATACAGAAAGGTAATCAAAACATTGTTTTTGTTCAATTAAGTTTGGTTATTGTAACCTTCATAGAACAATTATTATGAACAAGGATTAATTTAAAGTATTTTGTCCTAGTTTTAAAATTTGAAGACAAGTATATATTTTATGTTTTGATTCAAGAAAAATAGGTAAAAGCGGTGCTAAGTGTACAATAAATAGGGAGAATTTTATTATTAATTTTAAGGAAAGTTATTCAACACAAAAAATTGCTTTAAAAAATTTTTTTTTCTCAAAATGTAGTCATTAGAGCATTGTCAAGAAAACATGAAACTGATGGTAATCAGAATTAAAATTGTTAACGGAGACCTATAGCAACGCTGAAATCAAAAAGACAAATTCATCTATGTTCAAAGTAAAAGAGTTTGTACTTGAATTGCTACTGAAATTTGTCAACAACTTAGTTCCATGGAACAAACACCAGTATCTGTTTTAACTGTAAAACAATGTTTTAGCAATTACGGTTTGAAAGGAAGTGTTGCTGCCTAAAAACGGTTATTATGCAAGCTAAATAAAATTAAATGATTGAGATGAGCAAAAAACGTGATACGGGGAAATAAAACAATTGTCACAAGTCTTAATCACTGATGAATCAAAGTTCAAAAGTTTCTGAGGAAATCATTGTTTGTTATTTATTTTATAAATGTGTGATGAAACAATATGTGATCCCAAAAGTGAAGCATGGTGGAGGGTAAGCCATGGTCTGGTGATGGAAAAAAAATTTGGTGATCTTTTGCGAATTGAGAGTACCATGATTAAAAATAACTAAAAAAAAATACTGAAATACTTTTCAAAATGTTATCCCATTTATTCATTTTCTTGAAAGAATGATCATTGTATTGAAAACAATGATTAATTAAAAGTTATTGAAAAATTCTATTTTTTTTTAAAGTGAAAATATTTTTTAAACATCTTTGCTTCCAAAAAAGGTGCAAGCAACCACTAATTAGAGTTAAAAGTTACTGGAAGAGAAAAAATGAAGATTGTAGAGCATGATAACGATTGACAGACGACTTGAAGGATTACAAATTATATGAATCAGGAAATCAAGATGAAGGAAGCAAATTCCAAAGAACTGATGATCGAGGAAAAAAACTAGACAAATAAGAGTTTTAGGAGCACTTAGGAACAGTCATAGAAAAAGGATGAGACTTAATTGAATGATGAGTAACATGAGAATGAACTTTAGTAGATGGCACAAAAGGCGTTAGGTCTTTAGAGCAGTGTCCATTATAGTATTTGTAGAAAAGAGAAAGAGAAGCAACATTACAACGATGTGATGATGGTTGGAGGTTGCTGCAAGAGCAAATTCAACTATGTTTACAATGCGTTTTTGTAACTTGTCTAAGAGAGAAAGGGCATCATTAGAAGATCCGCCCCAAATATGGCAACAGTATTCAATACAAGGCCAGATTTGAGATTTGTAGAGATAGAGAATAAAACCCAAAGTAAGAAAGTGCCAAGCTTGATAAAGAGATGCAACCTTAGCAGATGCTAATTTTGCAACGGATTTGATGAATGGTTTCCAAGAAAGATCGGAAGTAAGAGTTAATCCTAGAAAATAAAGGGTAGATGACTCATCAAGTACATTACCATTCATAAATATAGGAAGATCTAAACTATAACGATAACGATTGGCTGAAAAATTTGAGCTTTATCTGAATTGAAATTCCCTAGCCACTGTGAGCCCCATGATGTAGCAGAAGTGAGATCCTCTTCAAGCTCAAATGCTCCTTTCAAGCAATTAGAGAGTGTTGGCTTCTTATCATGACAATAATAAATGGTAGCATCATCAGCAAACAATGCCGCCTTAGATGTGAGAATATCTGGAAGATTGTTAATGTAAATTAAAGAGTATAAGGCCAAGGATAGAACCTTGAGGAACCCCTGAAGTTACAGAATAAGAAGAAGAGTGCTGTCCATCGAGGACAACATTTATATTACGATTGGAAAGGAAGAATTCAAAAATCTTAACGAGGTTACCATATACACCGTAAGAAGAAAGCTAATAGAGAAGACTAGCATGCCAAACTTTATCAAAAGCTTTAGAAATATCAAGAGCAATGGCCTTAACATCTCCACTTTTATCTAATGCACAATAAAACCTATAGGTTATTACTGTTAGCAAATCAGTTGAAGAACGAGCAGATCGAAATCCATATTGATGATCAGAAAGTAAGTTATTAGATTTAAGATGAGAGATTAAGTGTTTGTTAATTAAAGATTCAAAATTTTTGCTTATGATAGGAAGAAGACTAATGGGACGGTAGTAAGACAAATCAGAGAACACTTCTGCAAGACTATGACAGGTATTTTGTCCAGACCACAAGCTGTAGAAGAGTCTAAGCAGGAAATCACTTTAGATACAGAAGCTGGAGTGATACGAATGTCAAGCAATGGATCAACTTGTTTGACGGCTATATTAGGTCGAACACAACTAGTGGACTCAAGGGATGATATTGATGAAAAGTTGCAAACAATTCAAAAAAGCAAACAATTCAGCTTTGTCTTTAGGTGAGGTGACAAAGTCTGAACCATACAAGAGAGGTGTAATTACAGATTTGACCTTATTATTGATACTATTAAAGATTCTCCAGAAGTCAAGAGAGCCTAATTTTTGTGATAAAATATGAGATTTCATGACCTGAGAATAGAGCGGGCTTTGGCGTTAGACAAAACCTTTTTACAATAGTTTCCAGCAGTAATAAAAAAACGTCTGTTTTCTGGAGAATTGTTTTGCTGATAGATATGGAAGTAACGGTTTTGATTGGCAATCGCACCAGCACCATATGAGGAAAACTATGGAGAAGAGTGAGGCTTGACCTGGAATCGTCGAGAGGGAATAAAAAATTCCATGCCTGCCTGAATTGACGAAGTTATGTAAGAAGCACATTTTTCAGTATGAAGACGAAAGATTTTTACCCAAGGGCCATCACAAAGAAAATCAAGGAAAGAGTCCCAGTCAGGCTTAAGGTGGTTGTAAGAGGTACAATAATAGGAGGATTCGGATAATGAAGAAGAATGAGATAATAGTTTTAGAGAGATCAAACTGTAATCAGAAGCACCTAAGGGTGAATGTGGAGAAACTGAGCACTGACTAGGATCAGAAACAAGACATAGATCGAGTAGAGAAGGTAAATGATTCGGGTTGTCTGGAAAGCGAGTTGGAAAGTTGACTTTTTTAGTTAGGGATTGAGAAAGGCAAAAGTTGTGGGCTTTAATGCCTGCAGAGTCACTGACATTGGAGCTAAGCCATTCAGTGTGATAAGTATTAAAGTCACCGACAACAACAATATTGGCTGATGGATAAAGAGAGAGGGCTTGGTCAATATGATCAGAAATAACATCAAAAAGAGTGCAGTCTTGAGATGAAGTAGAGCGATATAGAACAAAGAGAAAGGCAATAGTGAAGTGGTGCTAAACGAAAGCACATAAAAGAATAGTTTGTGAATTCAATCCTAGTTTACCAACAAATGGGTGAATTCTTATGAATGTAAATGCCCAGGCCAACCATTTGACTATTGGAGTCTTTACAAATTAAAAGGAGATAACCATCAACACTAAGACCACAAGATGAAACAGCTGAACTCAAATTAGTCTCATAAAGAGCAAGTAGGTCTGGTGAACTTTCAAGAGATAAGACTCAAAAAAAAAAAATGTTACTTCAAAGACCACAAATATTAGTGAATGATAGGTTTAGAGAACTTGGTGATGACAATGGTTTTTTGTGTTTTATAGTTTTTGGTACTTTATTCATTTTTAAATTTGTTGAAGAACTTGACTCAAAGCATAGATAGTACTCAGTACACTGTTTAATAGCCCAAGCAATTGCCTCATTACTATTAATAAACCCTAAGCCGTAACAAAGAGCTCCAAATGTTGCCTTGGCAATGCACACCAAAAGTACAAGCAGGGACACCATCCATGCGCAACACGGCACTGTTAATACATTGATATTTTTCAGCTGTTGATGGAATCAGCCTCTCTGAAGCTACCACAGAGTTTGGGAAACCTGACTACCAGCCGGCTTCAGAACCATAAAATTGAGTTTTAGAGTTGTACCCTCATTAGGAGATAATAGAATGAGTTGCAGTCATAAAAACAGAGACACAAGCAAAACCCATGCATTGAGTCAAGAAGATTCACCATTCAACATCCTAAACTGGAAACAATGTACTAAAAATACATCTGCGCCAGTCTAATAGATGAAGTAGGGGTGCGAGGCTGGTTAACAGATAGAGTCTGTTTACCCCTTAAGTCTTTGCATAGGAGGCCTTCTACAAGACAGTAGTCAGATGCAGGTAACATCTGCCCAAGATGAGTATTTTTATCGAGACACCATCTCTAGCCTTTACTCAACCAAACCTTTGCCTAAAAAGGCGTATCCTATAAGGCAGCAGGACATGAAGTAGATTGTACTGGGTTACATGTTACAATTAGCCTATATAGATAATATATCAGTATACCTGACCTATACCAGATAACCTGACCTGACAGAATACTGCGTGATATTTAAAATCATCTCTTATTTTACTGAAAATATGATTATTATATAATAAACAGTATAAATAAATACCTATAATGAGAAAAGTCTTTATTTTTTTTGTTTATTATTAAATTTTTCAAGGGAACCCAAACTTATGACCGGTAGTGTATATTTTATTTTCTACTTTTTTGTCTTTACAATGCGTTATGGCATTTAACAATGTTATGTAGCATTATTATTGTTATGCCACAATATTATTATTAAACAGTGTTCAGACAACAAGAAATAAGAGGAAGAGTTATGATTAAGCTCCCTAGTAGCAAGCAGCATTGTTGCAATATTGGTACAATATTTATCTCGATATTGGCTAAATGTTGTGAACAATATTGCACCAATATAAAATGTTCACATTTTGGTATATGGACAAGTTAATTGATGAAAAGTTCTGGTCAGGCGAGAGTAAAGATTATGAAAATAAAAATACTTTTAGCATTATACCATGCATAGTTTATATGTATGGTAATAAATAATAAATATATATGGTAATATTAAATAATACATATATGCAGCATTTGATTGAAGTGGTTTAGATGACGCGTTTGATGCAAAGTGGATATACAAAGCAAAATCTTTTTGTAGATTTTTTGTAAAATATAAAAAAATTAGAATACAATAAGTTTACATAAAAAATGGTGTTGATATTATGGTTTTTCACATAAGTAATTGTTCTTTTAACCTTTTTGAGATAAAAATAATTTTTTTTGTGCCAAGGGAATATTGCTGGTTTTAATCAAATATGTTTATTTAAGGTTTTTTGAAAAAAAAACTAGATAAGAGTTTGAAACTTGATTTTGTTTTGTTTTACATTTGTCTTTTCATAAAAATTTCCTTTTTTTCATTTTTTTAAAAGTTCAAAACGATAGAGACATCATAGAAAAAACTCAAAATAAAGTTCATAATTTTTTATATAGTGAATCACTTTCTTCAAATAATAACTTTCTTAAGAAAAATACTATACAATTTCCCACAATGATAATTAAATTTAAAGCACTTATAATTAGTGCTGTCAAAAATTGTGAAAATGCATGCCTGTTCTTATAAACAGTTGATAAAAAGTTTTTATCAACTGTTGAAATGATGTCATTTATTTAGAAATGTTCTTTTTTACTTATTTCTAAATTTTATTTTACTTGAAGTGTCCAGGATACACAAGTCCCAATAACGGTTTAGAAATACTAGCCTGTCCACTGTTTAGGGTGCAAAAGATGCAGGTCGTCGATTGTTGAGAAAATCTATTCTAATGCCACTGAAGTTGCAGGTTTGCACAAAATGTCTAACTCTAAAATAGCACAACTATATCTTCCATCTTCCAAGTTTTGAAAGATTTTTATCCGAAAGAAAAATTAAAAACAAGTTAGATAATTTCTGTTTTATCTAAAGTAATAAATTGTACGCATGAGTTATAATAATAACATAGATCATCCAGGTCTTATTTTAAAAATCTGTAAAATTGTTTGGGTAAAATATCCGGAAAAAATCCGGAATATATTTTTATTCATTATTTCCTTCTTAATTATGCTTTTAGTTAAGTTGTTTCCAAATTTTTTTCCAAACTTTTTATAATTTTTGTATGAGTGATGAGTGAAAAAGCATAAAAAACAAATATATTACAAAACTATACACCTAAACTTGTATGGAAAAGAACTTAAAACTTATCAAATGACGGTTACCCGTCATTTGATAATGTTACCTGGGCAATAACTAACATTAGTACAGTACTGGGCAAGTACAGCACTAATGTATTATTTATCATTACAACCAACATGTCAATGTTGACATGTTGGTTGTAATGATAAATAATACATTTAAGAAACGGCTTCATAGGTAAAACTGTATTCTTTCAGAATGTGGCATATTCTCATTTGAATCATTGCTACTGAACATCTTTCCACAATAAAACCAATAATAATAGTCTAATGTGATACTAGATGACACAGAGTTCAAGACAATTCTAAAAAAAATTATACGCACCAGAAGTAGCATAATTTCTGCTTGTTTTCTTTTTATGGTACTGATACCATAAAAATAAAAATAATATAATAATAGTAAGTAAATAATACATTTACAGTTTAGCAATACAGTAGGTAATACATTTACAGTTCAGCAATACAGTCAAATAATATAATAATAGTATGTAAATAATATACTTACAGTTTAGCAATACAGTAGCCCAACATTACTGCCTACTGTTATAAAATAGGTAACAAAGAAGTATTAACTCATTTGACGGCTGTAGATTATTTCCCTTTTGCAACATTGACCAATAGTTATAATATTAAAAAGTCTAGAAAGCTTAGGGAATAAAGTTCCCTGATGACTAACATGCTATAAAGTGAACTGTTATGAATTATGCATAAAAAAGCATAAAAAACAAATGTATTACAAAATTTTCGTGACTCTTCATGTTGTAGGTACCCTGGGAAAAGGAGACTGTAATCAGATAAAATCTGATAAAATTATTTTGCTTTTACTAAAGAAAACTTAGAAATAAAAATATTAACATAGGTGAAAAATTATTTACTACTGTCTAATTCAGTAAAATAATACAATAGTACTATTTTATTATTGAATTACTGAAAAAAGAAACTATAAGATTGCTGGTTTACTATGCTACCTACATAATCCAAATTTATTACTTTTAAATCAAATTCAGAATTACCAAATATTATTTTAAAATACCAGAATAAAAATTGCAAAAACAGCTTTAAAAGTTTACATACATTTATTTCTACATGGAAGCAGCATCAGAGTCTGATAAAAAATCTACTTTTAATATGAAAGAAAAAAAAAGTAAAGCTGAAGAAGTAGCATCTACTTTTTTTAAATTGCAAAAATTTATTTTTAAATAATTAATCATTAATTTTTTGAAAATTAATCGATTAACCACCCTTTTTAATCTATCACCCCTATTTTTAGAGAAAATTTTTTTTTTTGAACAACAAAATTAAACTTATACATTTAAAAAAACATCAGCATTGTCAAATGCCAACCCTAATTATAAGCTGTGGCTGTAAACTATTGTTAAATATTGACAAAAAATAATAGAAAGAGAATATCCACCTAAATTAGGAAAAAGCAACAACAACAAAAAAAAAAGAATAGTTCTTTAGAAAGATTATATAAATAAAAATTATTTTGCAACTTGAACTCAAAACTTAACAAAACTAAATAAACAATTAATAACTGCATAATGAATGCACTTTTTATAAATGAATAACTTTTAAGAGACTGAATGTTTGAGGCTATAGATATCATTAATTTATTTACAAGATAGACTCAATAGCAACTGGTTTCGCAAGTGTCTTTTTAGGTGCATTTAAAACACTACTCAACTTTATGCCTAGATTTGGTCATGGCTGTTTCTCAATAAACATTTGGATGATTCTGAATAGTTACATTAGCTGGTTGTAAAATAAGCAAAAAATCATTTCCTCTTCAGATAACAAATTATATTTGAACTGTAGCAGAAAAATGAATGCAATCAAATCATATATTCTTTTGTTGTTTACATGTTAAAAGATTACTTCACAATTAAAGTTTTAATTTATTTTTAGTACTTTTAACTTGTTAAGTTAAAAAATCATGCTAACCAAAATAATAAGTATATGTATCCTTAGTAAATTTATCCTTAATAAATGTATCCTTGGTAAATTTATCCTTAGTAAACTTATCCTTAGTAAATTTATCCTTAGTAAATGTATTCTTAGCAGATGTATTCTTAGTAAATACACTCTTAGTAAATGTATCCTTAGTAAATGTATCCTTATTAAATCTATCCTTAGTAAATCTATCCTTAGTAGATGTATTCTTAGTAGATGTATCTTTAGTAAATGTATCCAGTAGATTAATCCTAAGTAAATATATAAAATTCTAAGTATATATATATTGGATAGTTATTACACACATATAAATAAAATTCAGTCAGCCTGTATGCTCCATTGTGCCTATCTATAAAAATTCATTTGATAAATAATTTAGTCAATAAAATAATTGAGCATAAAAATAGTGTAAACTAAGCAAAGTGGTAATGATGAAGTGGTACAATACCTTCTTGTGCTTCAAGTTTTACATTTTGGAATCATAAGGTTGAGAAAGGGTTATAATAAATAAGAGGGTTAAAAAATAAGTAGCCTGCTTAATATGTCCCTCACCTCTTGGGGAAGGGAACCAATAAAAGTAAAAAATACTTAAAAAAAATAGTAACTTAAAAAACTTTTTATAAAATACTTACCCAAATCTTCTTAACGCTTTAAATTCCATTGAAAAAACTTCAATCCAAAAATCTTTTTGTTCATGACTTCCACATAATTCTTCATACAAGCACCTACATTCATCACATTACTTTTATAATAATGAAATTACTTTGTATTATTAACAAAGGCAACCAAAAACAGACAAAAAAATATTTTTTTCCAGTAAAACTTATTGCAAGTAAGATATTTGCACATTACATTAAAAACTAGGAGTTTTGATAACTATTTGTTACAAAATAATTATGCATATTTCACTGTTAAGTACATATATAAAAACACTCATATAGAGCAAATTTGCATATTTATATTTCTATATTAATAAAGCAAATTTTAGCTTAAAGGAATGTTCTTAAGGGCATTTACAGCGGTGGCCAAAAATTAAAGACCACTCCTTTTTTTTCAAAATTTATTTTTATTAACCTTAGTATAATTTTATTTTGGAAAAAGGTATCAAAAAAAGGAAAACATTTTTAGAAAGAATTTTTATTGTATTTTATATTTATTATAAAAGAATTTATAATTTTGTTTACAAAATAATGTTAAAAAATTAAAAAACTGACTAGTAAAAAATATAAATGGGAAAAAAAATTGGACAAAATTTTAAGACCAGTTTCAAAAATATTTCAAAAAGCAATAAAAAAATAATTTAGAAACGTGTTGTTCCTCCATTTGTTTTCAAGCACTCTTGTACTCGTTCTGGCATTGAATTCATTAAAGTTTTGATTACTTCATCAGGCACATTTTTCAAATGATGAGAGAGAAGATTTCAAATCTTCCAAATTGTAAAGTTGTTCTTTACCAAGTTTGTGATCAAGCCACGACCATAAATTCTCTATTGGATTCAAGTCTGGACTAATGGCAGGCCATGGAAGCACTTGAATTTTATTAGAATTGAACCAATCGCTAACAACATGCGCTTTATGACACAACGCATTATCTTGCTGGAAAATAAATCCATCTTGCAACTGCCATAAATCAATGCTAGGAATAAGCGAGTTTTCCAAAATTTCGATGTACCTTTCTTTGTTGAGTCTACCATCGAATAAATGAAAAACGCCAACTCCACAGGCACTCATACAGGCCCAAATGCCTATTGAACCACTGCCTTGTTTTGTTTGTTTCAAAATGCATGATTCATCGAACCGTTCGCTTGGAAGTCTACGCAACATTACGCGACCTTTTCTGTGTCTACCTCAACGTTCATTTCATCACTAAAGACCACACGGCTCCACTGATCTGTTGACCAATTTTTATGTACTTTGCACCACTCTTTCCTGGCAAATTTTTGTTTTTTATTTAAGCGTGGCTTTTTTGTAGCAGCACGCCATAAACAATTTAAATTGTGGAGGACCCTTTGCACAGTTCTAGGGCTTGCTTTCAGACCATTTGACAGTGTCCATTTCGTAGACAAGTCTGTAGATGATGCTTGTCTGTTTTCTTTCATTAATCTCACTAACGAGCGAACATCACGGTCATTTGAAATTTTATTGCGTCCAGTCCTATGACGATCATTAATTGACCGGGTCTCTTTGTATCGTTGAATTATGTTAACAATGCAAGAGTGAGACCTTCCTTTTCTGCTATTTGTCTGATGCTATAGCCTTCTTCTTTTAATACAAGAGCTGCGTATCTGTCTTTTTCTTCGATCTTTGCACGCATTTTTGCAATATTTTTATATCCTTATTGCAATTCAAAAAATAAATGTTTATTCGATATCGAAATTCAGGTTTCGACATTTTATTTTATAGTTAGCAATTAAGACAGTTAAAAAAAATAATGGATTATTATTTTTAATAAGTGCAAAAAAAAGATTTGAAAGTGGTCGTTAAATTTTGTCCAATTTATTTAAAGAAGATTTATAAGTACTCATCAGTTTTTTAATAAGTTAAACGCTATTTAATTAGAATTAGATTAAAAAAATTATACCACTTTAATCCGTATGTTTTAATTAACAAGATATTAAAAAAAAAAATTTAATATGTCAATTAGAACCTTCTTAATTTTAATTTAAAGATTAAGAAACCGACTAAAAAATTAGTGGTCTTTAATTTTTGGCCACCGCTGTATATATATACTTTTTGTTATGACATATTTAATAAGTTAATAATGCAGTGTAATAAATCATCTTTATTCAATAATGATCTCTAAGCACTTTGATTGGTTAGATTTTTTTTTTTTTTTAGTGATTAATGAGTTTCCTCTTCAACTGCAGTGTAGCCCCCTTGGCTTTGAGAAGGTGAATACAATAAAAAAATAAAAAAAGTTTGATTTATGAAAATTTGACTTGATTCATAAGATTTGTTTAGACATAAAAGCATTAAAATAAACTGTTAAAATTAGGAATGCCATAAGAAAATAAGGAATAATTAGGAATACCATAAGAAAATAAGGAATAATTAGGAATGCCATAAGAAAATAAGGAATAATTAGGAATGCCATAAGAAAATAAGGAATAATTAGGAATGCCATAAGAAAATAAGGAATAATTAGGAATGCCATAAGAAAAGCAATTGATATCAAGTACAAAATAATCCACTTTAAGTTCAAGACATTTGAGATTTTCGAAAAGAATGTTCTAAATCCACAAATAACAAACTCAGCATTTGTTATTTGTGGATTTTAATTGATGAAACTACTGATGCCTCTGAGATAAACATTACAAATGTTATTAATAGAATATTACATTGAGAGCAAAGAGCCACCTAACAAAAATTTTATTGAGCTTTAAAAAAGCTAATGATAACACTATTACTTAGCTTTTTGATGAGTCTGTAAAGATTCTCAAAATATTTGACAATAGTACCATTAGAAATGTGGTAGTGATGAAATGGTAGAGCACTTGCTTCATACATTCCAAGTTCAATACCCATCATGTCTCTTGTAGAACAGCACTCAACTTGTTTCTCCGTGCAGCAGCCTTGTTTGTCAAGGTTTGTGTTTCAAAGTTATAGAGTTGAGAGAGGGTTGTAACCACAAATAAAGTAACATCCTTGACTGTAATAACTTCTTGGCCTTGGGGAGGTGAATTAACATATGAAAATTTTTTTTGCTGTTTATTTCTGACGCTATAGCATATATGGTAAAACAGAGTAATAAAAATAAAATAACAAAATAACACACTTAACTTGTCTTGTCTTGGATTACACATAGTAAGTAAGCTAATGAGAACTGTATATCTGAATGTTGATCAATTTATATCAAATGTAAAAGAAGTATTTTATAAGTGGAAATTTTAAAATGCTTACAACATTGCCTTACTTTGTCATTACAGTTAATAATAATAAGAGCTTTAGAACTTAGCCTACAGTCACCAAATATTACACAAACAATTTTGAAAAAATTACATATACTTTTATTATATAAATATTCATAAGATGAAGAAAAGACAGCTTCAATCAAAATCTCAAAAGACCTTTTTACTGTTTATTTTGCCACACTACAGATAAAGGGATCTCAGAATGTTAGGTTTAATAATAGGTACTAGTGTTGCCAATATTGCTTAGTTAGTCATGAACTTCTGCATATATTATTTATTTTCAATGCTGAATAAACTTTTTAATATTTGGTTCACTTATCTTTTATACTATTTGCTTTCCACCACACAATGCTAGGTTAAGTGACCTCAAAACACTAGGTTAATGAAAGTTAATTAATATATATAAAAAAAAGAAGTTATTTGCATTCAGTTTCACTAATTAAAGATCTTAGAACAATTAATAAACGGATTGATGGTGTCATTGTAACTGGAAACGAGAAGGAATATTGCTCAATTTTTACAAAAGATGAAAAAGAATCATTAGTCTTTTACATAAGAAACAAGAATAGGTAATATGTACACATAGTTGAGAAATAAAACATTTTTTTAATAAACTGTTATAATCTGTAATAAAATCCTAATTTTCATATTGTTAATTAAGAAAACTAAACTTATACTGTTTAGTTTCTTGTATTGTTATTTCAATAATTTATTTAGGTGCCTTCAAGGTTTAAACAAGTCAGAGTCAACAAAGATAATTTTGAATGTTTTGGGAGTAAGAAAGCAAGCCTGTAGAAACCTCCATGGACGTCAGATTACTAAGCTATCACCAAATGCTCAACAACCACTCCAAACAAAGAGGCTTAGCAAGTCTTTTTGAAAGCGTTGGGATACAAAGTATCAAAAGTACATCACCAAAAAGAGACAAGGAACTGTATCCATAAATTGTGCCCTTAACTGCACAAAAGAAATGGCATGTAACCACCTCAACAAATTAACAGAAGAACTTATAAAATGTAGTATTTTCAATGATGCAAATCAATTAGAAACAGGTGTATGGCAGGAAAATATAGATACCACTAGAATTTATAATCACGATGAAACCCCCCAGTTTATAAACTATGGAATTGATGGTACTCCAAATGGTTAAGTGTATGCCGGGAGAGGGGAAAGTTGTCAAAAGATGATAAGGGAAAATAGTGAATGCGTAACTACACATCCTTTTGTTTCCTTTGGAAGAGATGTAGCAATGTACCCCATCATATTCAAGGGAAAAGGGATTAGTGCCCACATGGCTCCAAAATAAGAATTTAAGCGAATTCCAAACCTTATAATCTCCACAAATTGATAGTGGAAGTTAGGATCACAGTACACTTTTAAGTGCATATCAAATGTTTGACCACTTTTTAGAAAAAAACAATATAAAATGGCCTGTTGTTGTCCTATCTGATGGGCACTCTTCAAGATTTGACAGTGAATTTGTCTTCCTTGATTCTTCAATCAAGGAAGACAAATCCAAAAAAGAGAAAGCTAATAAAGAAAGGAAATCCAAGCAACAACAGCAAATTAAGGCATGCTATAAATGTAAGGAAGTATGTACACATGGAAAGAATGTTTGAGTAGCAACTTCGAGAATGCTTGTGTTGCCATAATGTTTTGAAATCTACATGTAGTAAAGCATCATGTTGAGGTGTAACAGGCTTAAAACCAAATATGATCAAACCATTTTAAGAAATAGGACCCAAAAAATACCTTAAGTTTGAGTCTGATGAAGATAACGTTGACGACTTCATTCCTATAACTAATAATTTTTTTTTTTAAGTTTGTTGTTAAAAAAAAATTATCAAAAGTAATCACTGAAGTTTGTTATATAGTTTTTGATTTGGTACCTCAAAACGTTAGGTGCAGCACCTCAAAAGGCAACATTTCTGATAAGGTTCTGCAAACTTATTTTTTGAAGGGCTTAAAATATTCAAAATTATTTTTAAAAATGTGTTAATAGCTTGTAAACTTTTTTCAACGTCTTTGTAATTTAGATTATCTTTTTAAATATTTTTTAAGGATTACATGTAATATTTTTTTATTTATGACTTGACATTATATTCTTTATTCAGATCATTCAACGCTTTCAGAGTTCATTTATAAAAATCGAGTTCTATGTTGATTTATTTCTAACCTAACATTCTGAGATCCCACTAAATTCTGAGGTCCTTTTACCTGTATGGGTTCTTGAATTAACAACTGCAAAACTCAAATCTTATAGGGAACCACTCTATACAAATCAAAGCTGTTACTGATGCTGCTGAGATAATTTTAAATATAAAAAGAGGGAAAGCGTATTCAATTAAAAATAAATCAAAAAAAAAAAAAAAAAATATTACAGTGGAGTGTGCTGTTGTCAAAACAAATCAATAAAAAAAAAGAAAAAATTAACAATGGCTACTTAATCACCCATATTGTATTTTAAAAGTAGAAATTTGCTTTTATATCTACATTTAGATACCAATTCATTTATTTTATTTAATAAGTTCCAATTGTTGTAGGATACTATTAGGGGGCATCCATAAAGTATGTACACAGTAAAACCACTGATTTAGGACACCCCCTCCCCCTTTGTACGAACCTGTATGCTCTCAAAGACCCCCTCCCCTTCCCGCGTACATATACATTATTTTTTTTTTAAATGAACTTGATTTTTTTTTACTCTTCTCATTTTTTATAGAGAGATTGTTAAAAAAAATTGTGACTGAAGTCAGAAAAAAAAAACACAACTCTGATTTGTTACACACGTGAAATTCAATGTTTTAAAAAAAATAAAATCAAGTTTAGGAGATATAGTCAAACTGCATACTTACTTTTTACGAACGCACATACGCTTTTGGGAAAAACTCCCTCCCCCTATACCTGCGTTTATACTTTATGGATGGCCCCTTACATCATAAAGATCATAAAGAAAATTTTTTAAACAAATTTACTGTCAGTCTTTTAAATCAATAAATAAGATTGAAAGAATCTTAATAAACTTATTTAATATTATTGCTAAAAACTATTCAGTCTCAATAAGAAATAAAAAAACAAGGAAAATGTTTTAGGGTTCACAGTATTAAAAATATACATTTTTATTAACTTTTAATTTTTGACATTATAGATTTTTATCCTTTTATGAATACACAAAGTTTGCAACCATGATTTATCAATATTTCAAAATAAATTCAACCTTATCGAAACAAACTGTAAGAGCAAACTTACCTTAGATTAGCTTATTTTTCAACCTTGAGTTTCATAAAAATATTTTAAAACTTTAAAATTAAAATTTTTTTTTTTAAAACAATAAAGTTTTAATTTTACTATTTTTCAAGACTTTTTTCATTAAAAAATTTATTACTATATTTTTTAAATTTATTACTATATTTTTTAAATTTATTACTATATTTTTTAAATTTATTACTATATTTTTTAAATTTATTACTATATTTTTTAAATTTATTACTATATTTTTTAAATTTATTACTATATTTTTTAAATTTATTACTATATTTTTTAAATTTATTACTATATTTTTTAAATTTATTACTATATTTTTTAAATTTATTACTATATTTTTTAAATTTATTACTATATTTTTTAAATTTATTACTATATTTTTTAAATTTATTACTATATTTTTTAAATTTATTACTATATTTTTTAAATTTATTACTATATTTTTTAAATTTATTACTATATTTTTTAAATTTATTACTATATTTTTTAAATTTATTACTATATTTTTTAAATTTATTACTATATTTTTTAAATTTATTACTATATTTTTTAAATTTATTACTATATTTTTTAAATTTATTACTATATTTTTTAAATTTATTACTATATTTTTTAAATTTATTACTATATTTTTTAAATTTATTACTATATTTTTTAAATTTATTGGACTTCCCAAGGCTGAGATGCCACAATACTCAAGGCAACTTTTTTCCCAAGGGTGAGATGCCACAATACTTAAGGCAACTTTTTAAAAAAATTGTTTTTATAATCTTCTCTCAACACTCTCTCTCTCTCTCAAACTTTAATAGACAAGCCTTTCCAAATAAGGCCATTGCGAAGAGAAACAGATATGTAACTTATGATATTGTTTTCCTATAAATTTTGTAATTGAACTTTTAATAATAGTTTTATTAAAATTTTAACTAAATAATTTTGTTTTTCTATTTTTATCTTTTACTTTAATTTTTTACATATCATATTTTTATTTCATAATTAAAGATTATTTGGGCTATTACCTACAATGCCATTGAACTTAACTTGGCATAATGGAAGAATAAGTAAAAAATTATAAATAGATTATTATAAAGTTGTATCTAGAGTGGTATCAGAATAAATAGATTAGTAAGAATTGTGAGAAACAACTTGTTTTCTAAAACAAAACGGCCTTTTTTTTCTAGAAAAAATTGCCGTTTTGTTTATTATTATTTTTTTTAAATCTTTCTTTCATTTACAAAAATGCATATCAAAAATTATTTCAAACTCACCACATTATGCTCTACCACTTTGAGAAAAGTTGAATGACAGCAAGTCATTTTGCAATTTAAACAAATTTTTTAGCGAGAGATCAACCAGCAAAAGCCAAGTTGTAAGATGGTTCAAGAATTACAAGGCGACACAAAATTGGATGGGTTCCCCACAGAAATTAATGGATAGGTCCGCCACAGGAATTAAATGGATGGGTTCCCCACAGATCTGACAACAACGAAGCAGAGCGTGTGAGCATTTTTACTGATTTGCTACAACAAAAATGAGCAAACTTCACTTTTAAAGAATCTTCTCAAAAGTAATGAATCATGGCTATTTATAGCATGTGGTGTGTATGGTGGGAATTGTTTTTTTTTTATATATAAATTAAGTTTCAAAACAAAAGTTTGTATAGGTTTTAAAAAGGTTTATACAAGTGAATCAAAATATGAAACAAAACTTTTTTAGCAATAATAAATTAAAACTTTTCTAACTAAATTAAATAATAAAAACTACAACAAATGATATCATCTATATTGCTATAGCTCAACTCATTTCTCTGCACAGTCGCCTTGTTCATCAAGGTTCATGTTTCGGAGTTATAGAGTTGAGAGAGGGTTATACCACAAATAAGTAGCCTCTTTGTCTGAAGTGGCCTTCTCAGCCTTGAGGAGGTAAATTAACAAAAAATATATATTATTATAGTAAAATGAAACTATATAAATACTTAGATATATTTATAATAATTAAAAAACAAAAAAATTTATTATCACTTTAATTTTCATTTATTGTTAATATACTTACATTTGAACTTTAGATGAGCACTCATTTTGTTGAAGCAACAAAGTTTTGATTTTAACATTATTTTCAACTTGAACCTGTATTAGCTCCAGTTTTTCTTCAATGTTTTTTACTTTTAAAAGCAAATTTAATAGTTTTAAGCTATACTTATAGGATTCTGAAAATAAGTTCAACTTATTATAGCATCCAATCAAATTGTTCAGCTTGCTGTAACACTAAAAAAATAAATATACTTTGCAAAATTTTTTATTAAAGAAAATAAAACTTGAATTTTTTTTTTTATCAATAAAAAAATTAACTTTAAATACATTTTAATGTAGAAAATTCATTTTACATTAGAAAATCTAAAGATTATAAACTACTAGTAATGTGACATTTTTCTCTGTAAAAGAAGCATTTAAAGACAATGGATGAATCATAGACCATAACCATAAGTTACAAAAAAACTGCGTTTTTTAACAGAATCAGTAATAAAATTTAAAAATTTTAATTATGTAAACTATTAGTCTAATTCTCTGTAAAATAATTTAACTTGAAAAGTTACAGGTTACAATACCTGAATCCTTTAAAAGTGATTTAAGACAGAGACAAACAAATTTTGAAGAAAAAAAAAGGCTAGCATGTGACATTTTATGTAAAAAAATTAATTGCATGCAATCTAAACTGCACACGATACTTAAAATGACGGACTGGAGCAATTTTTTTAGATTTGGGTAGATTCTAAATGGGTAAAAATATCAATTCATTTTTGTAAAACGGTAATTACTAACTGGTAACTGAGCCCAATACTACCTTGTAATTCGTCAATAACTACCCCTGAAGGGTATTAGTTTATTTTTTTAGTCTATTGTAACTATACTTAGATTGTAAGCGTGTTTGTTGAAGAATTGTTAAAGAAGCTAAATCTAGCTAAATGTTTTGAGTTATTATGTGTCAACAAATTCATGCACATCAACAGCCTATTTAATGTATAGGGTAGGGTGGGGTAATTTCTAACTTTTAGCAAAAATTATATATAGCAAAACAATTTATTTTTTTTGAAGAAAACTTTTTAGACATCATTTTTAGTAAACATCCAAAAAAAGTTTATACATAATTTTTTAAGATGTCTAAGGAGCACAATTTGAGTTGTATTCTATAGACCTACACTACCCATTTAGAGGGGTAATGTGGGTTTAAGTTACATTTTTATCTTTTTTCAATGAGATATACCAACTTATAGTAAAATATGACTGAAGTCATTGAGTATGTATTATATTTAAATCATTTGATCAAAGTTTAAACATAATAGTACTTTAATAGATGTTTTAAACGCAAGAAAACGTTACTCATTTAAAGCGCTAAATTAGAAATACAAAATGAATATTTTTTTCTATCTCTGTCAGCTAATTTCCAAGAAATGCAGAGCATTTTTGTGGTTCATTTTCCCTAATTTTTTTTTTTTTTTTAACCAATTTTCCTAACATATAGATAAAACCATATTATAATTCTCCAAACTAAATATATGATATTCAAATTTAAAAGTCAAAGTACTTATAAAAATTAAAGCATGATGAAACTACGTTTAAGGAAGAATTTAAAACCAAAGCTTAATTGAAAATTATCCAAAATTTTTTGTGTTATATATTAGAGATTCATTATCCTACAAAAGCAACATGTTTTATAACAAAAAATGAATGTGCAATCCTTCAAAATTGATATGCTGCATTATCTGCTAGTTTTAATTGAAAACATGATGTCATAACATCTTTAATGATCATCTAAAGGAATTCATAGCAACATGACTACAGAAAAATGAATCCAAAAACATATTCAGACTTCTAATTGTACTAATTTTCATTTTGAAGGTATTTATTGTTGTATAAGCATTAGATTTATAACAGCCCAAAACACATTGACATATAGACCCACATTACCACACCCAAAACGTTGCTTATTTCATTATTATCTGGTAATTTTTCTTCCAGATAAAATATTTTTATGTGTTAAACCGTGTTTTTAATACTTTTTTCTGAAGTTTAAAGTTTTTGATAAAAACCTCTCATTAAATGTATGCGTCATTTTGAATAAAAAGTATACTTAAGAATTCTAGTATTCGTAAGAATTCTAGTATTCTTAAGAATTCTAGTATTCTTAAGAAGTCTAGTAAGCTGATAATTAAAACTTAGAGAGTTTTTTTAACCACCTATAACAACATAACCATCTATAACATACAGAAAAAAAAATATCTACCTAAAATCTTTCTTCTGAAAAACTATTAAATGTTGATTAGATCCACGTTGCCCCACCCAATACTATAATGGGAGAGGGTAAAAATGTCAAAAGATGTTGAGAGAAAATCAACATTACCCCTTAGATCCACATTACCCTTTAGACCCACATTACACCATCCTACTCTCACAATTTATTTTAACAAATTATTTATTGTATTCACCTCCCCAAGGCTGACAGGGGGGGGGGGCACTGTATTTAAGGAGGCTAGTCTTTCTATCCTGAAATTATTACTATAAGCCAATTACAATCCTATACCTCTAAAAGATAAACCTTGATAAACAAGGTGACTGAGAGGAGAAACAAGTTTAGCCAAGATAACCAGTAACATGGTGAGGATTGAAATTAGGTATTTTTTGCTTACAAAGCAAGCAACTTACTGCTATACCACCACCACAAAATTTAAAACCTGTCCTTAGATCAGTACTTATCTTTCCTTAGATCAGTTACTTCAAAATTTAATGTTTGCAGATTTACTTACAGATCAAAATTTCAAGAAAAAAAATTTATGAAGAGTGTATTGCTATTACCATAAAATCTTAAAAAAGCAAGCATCGATGTAGACTCTCAATCTTCTTACCACTTTGAAATTTAAAATTAAAATTTCTAAAAAATTTTCTTATTCTTTAGTTATGTTCATGTTATTGACATCATGTGAGTCCAAGACATCTGAAAAATTTCAGGCAAGTGACCAAAGTTTTTAAAAGTTTTCAAATTGTATGTAATTTTAAACTTTTAAAGACAACTTAATCAGATTAATTGATCTAAAACAATTAAAATACAAAAAAAACTTTTCAGCAAAAAATAAATAAATAAATAAAAACTGTATAGAATTAAAAATTATTATTATTACCCCAACCAATTTAGCACTGTTGGTTTATAGTTAAGCAAAAATGGTTTGAAACCAAAATGGATTTTTTTGTAGACTAAATAAAACTTGGCTATACTTTAATTTTATTGAATTTGAAAAACATTCTAAAAGTAAAACCTTTTAGCTTAGTCCATTGTATTATATGCCTGTTGTTAGGCATGCAATTTTGGTTAAAGATCAAGATTTTTTCAGTTACTCATAAAAAAATCTCAAGAGGCCCAAAATTAAGATTTGTGTTACATATTTTCAAGGATATAGAACTTTTAAATATTCTTCTAATAAATGTGAGAAGTGCTAAAATAATAGAGAAATACCGGTATAGAATTAAAGAACTTAGTTGTCCTGTCTCTAATAATAACACACCAGGTAGCAAGTAATGTTTATTTGTAGCTGTGATTTTTATTTATATTTGTTATTTTTATTTAACAGCTTACCTCATTTAAGCATGATAACAAATATTCCTCATCTTCATCTTCAAATAAAATCACAGAAAAATGTACCAATGTTAAAGCATTTTTAAATTTGTTAATTCCATATAGATAAGTAGACAACCTGTGAGTAATATTACTAATCCATGTGCGCTCATCCCTGCTAAGTGGAAACACATTTAACTTGGTAACCATAAGTGAAACCAAAGAATCAAGTTTTTTTTCTAACTCATTCCTATTAAAAATATAAGTGTGCGTATATATATATATATATGTATATATATATATATATATATATATATATATATATATATATATATATATATATATATATATATATATAAATATATATATATATATATATATATAAATATATATATATATATATATATATATATATATATCAAGGCCTTCTTAATAGGCCTTGATATATATATATATATAGAAATCCTCGACACCGGAAATTTTTTGACTGAGGGCCAATTAAAAATAAAAAAAGCGGATTAGTAAAAGTTATACAGCTTTGCTAAGATTAAACATTCAAATAGTTAACAGCCTGTTTCAGAGAAGATAAACGGCAGAAATCTTCTCGCCTCCGCGTTTCTTTTGCAGATATTGGCGGCCGCTTCCCAAAACTTTTTTTGCCTGCAGAATGTTCTGGCTTCCACCTCCAGATGCTTCCACCTCCAGATGCTTCCACCTCCCAATTGGGGGCTCCCATTAGAACTTTGGTTTAGAGGCAGAATGTTTTGGATGCCACCGCCAATCGGGAGGCTAAAGCCACTGGGGGCAGGTGCCAGAAGATACTTTAGAGGCAAGGTGATTTGGAAATTGCCTACAGTGGTTTCCGCCTCCCATTTGGCAGCCGCAACCAGAAGCTTTATTTGGAGGCAGAATGTTTTGGAGGCCACCGCCAATCGGGAGCAGGAAGCCATTGACGGTTGCCGTTAGAAGATATTTTGGAGGCAAGATGATTTGGAGGCCGTCTCCAGTGGCTTCTGCCTTCCAATTGGCTGTGCCCGCCAGATTTTTTTTATTGAGGTAGAATGTTTTGGAGGCTGCTGCCAATCAGGAGGCAGAAACCAATGACGGCCGTTGTCATAAGTTATTTTGAAGGCAAGACGATTTGGAAGCCGCCTCCAGTGGCTCTTGCCTTCCTATAGGCTGCTGCCGCTAGTACTTTTTCATAGGGGCAGAATGTTTTGGAGGTTGCCTCCAATCGGAAAGCGGAAGTCACTGGCGGCTGCCGTCAGAACATTTTTTGGAAGCAAGATGATTTGGAGATTGCCTCCAATGGCTTTGGCCTCCTAATTAACTGCAGCCGCCAGAACGTTTTTATAGAGGCAGAATGTTTTGGAGGCTGCAGCCAATCGGGAGCCGAAAACCATTGACGATCATTGTCAAAAGATATTTTGGAGGCAAGTTGATTTTGAGGCCGCCCCCAGTGGTTTCTGCCTCCCAGTTGGCTGCAGCCGCTAAACTGGAGGTGAAATTTTTGCCTCCCCCCGCCGCCTGAAGTTGAAGTCAAAGGGGCAAAATTTTCATTAAAAAAATTCAATCTTTAAATTGCTTGTTAATTTAAAAAAGTTTGTTTTTAAATTAACAAGCAATTTAAAGATTAATTGGATTCAAATATCGACATCAAAATTGCATTTTATATGAAATTTATTGCCAAACTGACTATTTAAAAAAATTATGATTTTGTCAGAGTGGTTTTTTTTTTATAGCTATCAACAAAATTTGAAGTTTTATATTCAAAACAAGAGTTAAAAGTTGGAAATTTTATGTCCATGCCATTGGCTAAAAAATCTTTTCCACGAAAATTTATAGAAAATAAATTGTCAGTTTTTGATGGGATCAAAGTTTGAACTTTTGAACAAGTTGCTCATCAGTTGAATTAAAACTGTCACTTTTCAACCATAATATCTCAATTTTACTCATTAGATATTGTTAAAAATTCTTGACAAACCCATTCTTAAATGCTCATTAAAAATTTTAGAAATTGATATCGGTTTAAATTGAATTTTTTCCAATAATCTGAATTTTTATGAAAATTGATTTTTTTTTTTTTTTGAAAATGGAAAATGCGCATTCGTTGAATCAGATATTATATTAAGGAGATTTTCTTACTTGTTGAAATTTCCAGTTTGCTATAAAATTTTTACTACTACGTTTTTTAAAACTCCCCAGTAAAAATCTCATAAAACATTTACGGTCATTATCAGGTAGTTTGAATATTTTGCGGCAAACATGTATTTTGCAACCGCCTTGTACTTTGTCATTACTTTTAATCGCTTTAAAGATTGTGGTTTCTTGAAAAGCAATAAAGAAGTGATTTCATTTCATACAAATAACATTAAAATTTGATCTTTTAGATTTTTAAATGCATTGTATTATTAAAAATTTAATGTCACATACTGAATTAGTTGACGTTTGTATTTTTTTTAAATAAAAAATAATCCAAAGACAGCTATTAGTAAATGGTGTTGATAAATCAAATTTTCGAAGAAAAACAAAGCTATTCATAATTAGTAATAATGAGTTGTGTCATCTAGGTAAATCTGGCAATAAAGTAAACAGTTTATATATTTATAGTTGTTTATACTACTTATATTCATTTTATGTTACCAATTGTGTGATACTAGCTTAATTTGGCCTGCACTTATGTTGTGTGGTACAGTTTTTAACTTTAAAAAATTCAAAATTTTTGAAAATAACATATTACTTATGGCAATCGAGTTAAATCAATCATAACTTGCTTTATGTTAACTTTTTGAACTGAAACAATTTGTAACAATGTTTTCACTTGAAGGTTGTTTTTTTTCAGCTATTTGAAAGTTATTACATTCTGAAACAAGTGGCAATGTAATTTACCATTTTTTACCAAAAAATTTTGAATATTTTCTGTGGTTGAATTGATGCCTATGCGGCCAGATAATGCATTTGCCTCATTGGAAATATCATAAGCATCATTCAAAAACTTAATTATGTGGTGTTGCTCTTCTTTACACCAAATACCTTTTCTCTGAACAAAAATTTAAAAAAAGATTCTTTAAAAATTTTGAGTTTTTTTAAATCGAAAACTGCACCATACAAAAGTACATCCAAACTGACCTAGTATCGCACAATTAAAAACTCAATGCAATTATTTTAAACAACTATAAATATATAAACTGTTTACCTTGTCGCTTTCTTACTAATTATTTACGCTATAGATTTCCCCACACGATGCAACGTTTAAAAGTATTGACAAAATACATGGTTGCAAAATAAATTTGTACATAAAAATACAGTAAAAATTTAGTATGAGATTTTTACTAAGTAAAAAAAAGGTGGGAGTAAAAACCTCGTACTTTACCGGTATGATAAAGTTTTTTTTGAAAAGCGTCTCTAGACAATGAAATTTTTATTGTTATTTTATTGCTATAAAACTAGGGATTTCGGAAAGGAGGAGAGTTCAAAATAACAATCATAATGAGGGTAACGGTGAAGAAAATGCTATTTTTGTTTCAAGTAAAAAAGTTAAATTTGACTTCGATATAAACGATACAGTAAGACACTACATAAAATCGATTCTGATGAGAAATTTGCCTATGACAGTCGCTGATGACATGGGGAAGAATTAGATAATTAGAAAGGCTCTTCAAGCTTTTGGTGTGAGATGGAATCATCAAAAAGCAAAAGAATTTATTCTTAAAGCTGCTGACCAAATTTATGAAATTATTGCAAAGGATATAGAAAATGTATATCCATCATTAATGTTTGACTCAGCGTCTCGTTTCAATACCAATGTTTTTTCTGCACGTATTCGGTATACATAAGATGGAAAATTGCACGATCGAACTTTGGGAATGCTCACTCAGCACGGACGGCAACTTGGAGCGGTTTTAGCTGATCAGCTAATTACTCTGATTGCAAAAGTAGGGAAAGGGGCAGATGATATTTACTCAACTTGTTCGGATCAAGGTAAAAAACATGATCAAAGCTTCTGATGCTATCAGAAAAATGCAAAATCAAATGATTATTTGTAATGAATTTGTTGAGGAAACACAACAGTTTGATTTTGAAGATTTCGATCCGCTTGACTGAGTCAATTTTGAAGAAGAACTTGTAGAAAATTCTGAAGATACAGACGATGGGATTGAAAGGCTATCACATACTCAAGAACAAGAGAGAAAAGTAAATGTGTTAGAAAACAATATTGGTGCAATCTGTATCAAAATGTTTTAAGCCAATTAGCTGCAAAAGACGTAACAGAGCTGTTTGAAGCCACTCTTGCTGAAATAAGAAAATTTATAAGAAATACACAAGCGCCTAAATATGATGCAATTTTTGCTGATCTCAAGAGACAACGCAAAAATATTGCTCCAAGATGGAGTAGTACTTACATCATGGTATCAGACATGTTTAAAAAACTCGCTATATATGAACAAATCCGGACTAATCGAAATAACAGCGAGCTAAGATTAAATGATGAAACCTAGAAATTTATTGAGGAATATGCAAGGACATTTAAGCCGATATTTTATGCAATGAAGGATTTTCAAAGATCAGACTATACCATGTCGGATTTCATTTTATGATGGATGAGAATGGTGATGAACTTAGAAAAGATTGCTGATGGGCAAAATAATTGAACATCTAAACTTCTAGAAGCATTAAATCTATGTCCACAAAGGTTTTTTGAATGTGATGTTTTCATCGCTGCTCTCTGGATCCTTGTTTTGCATGGAATAGTGCTAGTCATGAAGTTTTCAACGATTTATTGAAATTTGCGGAGTAGATCATCTACTGAAGATTCATCACTTCGTAAACTCACAAAGACAACTTGCTGAAATTGCTCGACAGTCTGAAAATTTACGAGATATGGATGAAGAACATTTGACTCAACTTTCAGGTAGAGATTTTACTATATTCAGTAATTGTTATTTAACCAGTATTTGATATCAAGCGGTTCATTAAATAAATTTTATTCAATTACATTAAAAAAATCAAGAATTTCCACACTGTGTATCAATAAAAGTTCAATACTACTCAATAACTTGATATTAATGATTTTCGTCATCATAGAGTATTATTCGTTTTTTCCAATTTTTTTTTCTTCACAAATCAAATGAAAATAGTTTAACCTTTTATTGATTTAAGGTCAAAGAGTCAAATTTTAAAGAAAAGTTTTTATCTTTTAAGCGTTTGAAAAACTTTGCAACTTTCAATGATTCGAAAATCAGTTCAATTAGACAATACTTGTTGTTTGATAAAAAATAATTGATAACTTTTCTTTCAGGAGGAGGTCGAAGTCAAAGCGTAGATATTATACAAAACACAAGAATTCATCAGCAAATAACAAATATTGTATATAGTGAGCCACGTTTTGGTGTGAATGAAAATTTTAATATTCTTGAATGTTGGCATTTGAAACGCGATGATCCTAACTGGAAGGAACTTTACAATATTTCTCAAGTTGATTTTGTTCTGCATTTTCTCAGGTCAAAGTTGAACAAGATTTTAGTAGCTTTGCAATGGTCTACAACCATTTAAGAACTCGGCTTTCGGATGAAACATTAAACGCGATTTTAGTAGTTAGACAAAATTTGGATTTGCTTGACAAAGTCTCTTTATTATGTTAATTATTATATAAAAAAAGATTCTATTTAATATTACTTGTTTTAAAATGGAACATAAAACACAACCCAAACTTTAATTCTTATCTTTGAAGACTCAGTAAAATTGAGTTGTTTCAATGATTAAATCGATTTTTATTTAAGTTTATGTAATAAGAAAAAAAAAATTACGAATGAAAAATGGTTATAAAATATTATTAAATTTAAAAAATTTTATTTTGGTTTTTATACAAAAATTTTTATACAAAAACTTTTATACAAAAATTGATAATTTTATTTGATAAATAAATTTGATAAATTTTAAAATTTATTGAACCAAAATATTTTATTCAATAGCTTTTGAAAAAATCTCTGACAAAGTCATAATTTTGTTAAAATACTCAAAATTTGGCAATTAATATTATAAAATAATTTTCAAGATTTTGGTATTATGGGGAGGTGGACGCAAATGGCTGCAAATGAAAAGTGTAGTCAAGAATTTTTCTGTCTTTTATAAACTCTGCTGATAGCTAAATAACTATATTCAACTTGCATTAACATTGCTAACTGAAACATTCGAAAATAATGACAAGGCAAGTCCCTGATTAATAAAAAAAATATTTAGTCCTTAACAAGTTATAATTAAAAAAACCGCAATGAAAACAATCACAGTGTTGTGGTGTTTGAGGTCATTAAAAACTACTTTTATACTTTTTTTCTTCTTGAAGAACGTCATTTTTTATTGTTTTCTAAATTGTATAGTATCGTCAGGATGGTAGAAAAACTTATCAAGTCGAAAGTATCTAATTGGAGAGTATCGAAAAAAAGTTTTCATTTACTATCTTAAGTTTTAAATTGACAAAATAACATTATTCTTCCAATAAGCTTGAATTATATTATAATACAAGCAATAAAAAAAAGGATTCCATTTAATGTCACTTGTTTTGAAATGGAATATAAGAGAAAACCCAAATTCTATATCTTGTCTTAAAACTTTTGTTATGAAATAACACAGGCAAACAAAAAATTTATTGCATTTTAACACTTGTTCTTACCTAATTTTGATACGTTGAATTCAAATCTGACATCAGACTTTTTGCATAGAATTTTTTAATTTTTGCAAATTTTAAGTAGTTAGCACATTTTTTCCGAAGTATTTCTGAATTGAAACTCATTTGGAAATTCTAGGGTATATTTTGAAAGATTTTATTTTTTATAAAATTAAAAGATGAAAAAAAAGTCAATAACACTTTTAAAATAAACAATTTATAGCATAAACATCATCCTATCAAAGTCAAACCTTTTATAAATTTATAAAAAAGTAACCCAAGTTTTAATTTTGAAAAGGATTTCAAACAAACCATTTACTTATAAATATTCAATCAGAAAGAAACTTTTGCTTGTAGCTCTTTCTTTTGTCAACTTGCTTGATGCAAGTTGACAAAAGAAAGTCGGACAGTACTGTTAGACAGTAGTCTGCCATCATGTGTTTTTCCAAACGTCCTTGATAACGATCATCCATTTTCTTAAGATCTTGGTGGAACCGCTCTCCTTTAAATAATCATCTTGCCCAAGAAACTGTTTAAGATGCCTATTTATAAAATGAAGTTTTATACTTATTTCGCAATGAAGAGCACAAAAGGCTTTCAACTTTCTAACAATTAAACAGCAGAGTTTTCTTCTTTTTTATTTCCAAGAGAGTTTTTTACAACAGCCTCAAAAGACAACCAAGCTGTTTTTTCACTTGCTATCAATTGTTTTAACAAGTTCTTTATCACTTTTAAAAATCGAGAGTTTATGAGCAATCAAAAACTCCTGCTTCAAAAAATACCAACTTCAGTATGGCTTTCGCCGCTAGTTAGGAGGCAGAAGCCTATGGAGGCGGTTTCCAAATCATCATGCCTCCAAAACATCTTCTAATGGGGGCCGCCAGAGGCTTCTGCCTCCTGATTGGCGACGGCCTTCAAAACATTCTGCCTCCAAAAATAAATTCTGGCTGCGGCTGCCAATCGGGAGGCAGAAGCCACTGAAAGCGATCTCCAAATCAACTTGCTTCCAAAATATCTTCTGACGGCAGCTGCCAATGGCTTCTGCCTCCAAAAAAAGTCAGCCTTTCGGCAGAAAGTTACTTTGCCGCCGGGAGGCGTTATCAATTCTGGTCTGTTTGAAAAAATTCTTAATTTTTTATTGCAAAAATAGTTTATTGAGGTTAATTAACAACTTTTTAATAACTTTTAAAATGCTAGTAAAGCTAAATAAAAACATTTTTAATTGAAATTTTCAATTTAAAAGAAATAATGTAAAAAAAACAAAAAATTTATTGTACTAAATAGGAAAAGAAATGTTTACATAAACTTAATTTCTTTGAGTTTAGTTTCTTCATTACTTTTGGGAGTGTGAACTAATACAAAGTACTTAAAAAAAATGTTTGCCAGTGTTGGCATCATTTCTTTGAAATAGAAAATCTGTACAATTCTGCCATAAATGTAAACTGTCGAATCAGAAATGTTCTACAAACTCTTTTCTTCTATATATATAAAAGGCAATGTGTGTGTGTGTGTTTGTTTGTTTGTTTGTTCTCTATAGAAATCCAAACCGCCGGACCGATCTCGATGAAATTTGGCATGGGGGTAGTCCTCGAGGGGGAGAAGGTTCTTAGCTGGGTTTTGACCCCGTACCCCGGGGTCAAGGGGGCCCAAAAATGGGCCCCCCTGACCCCGGGGTCAGGGGGGACCATTTTTTGGGCTGATTTTTTAGGCCCATTTTTGGCCCCATTTTTGTGTACAGATATCAGGTAAGCCAGTTTAAATATTGGCCCGGGCAACGCCGGGTAACTCCAGCTATATATATAAAGGGCAATGTGTGTTTGTGTGTGTTTGTTTGTTTGTCTTCTCTTCTATATATATAAAGGGCAATGTGTGTGCGTGTGTTTGTTTGTTTGTTCTGTATAGAAATCCAAACCGCCCGACCGATCTCGATGAAATTTGGCATGGGGGTAGTCCTCGAGGAGGAGAAGGTTCTTAGCTGGGTTTTGACCCCGTACCCCAACCCCCGGGGTCAAGGGGGCCCAAAAATGGCCCCCCTGACCCAGGGATCAGAGGGGACCATTTTTTGGGACCATTTTTGTGTACAGATATCAGGTAAGCCAGTTTAAACATTGGCCCGGGCAACGCCGGGTAACTCATGCTAGTATCTAATAAAGAAAAAACTATATAGCAAAATAAATACCATTGAGATAAAGTGAATAGTTAATCCTTCCCTATTTAAATAAGTTCCATATTTTTCATAATATGTAATTGTATCATCTCCAATTTCTTTAGTGGAACACTTTTGAATATAACCAGCAATATAGACAATAGAATATAAAATTTCTATATTTATACTATGTTCTAGATCTGCTATATTGTAAATAATATCTATTTCCCTATAATCTAAATCTTCAAAACATAAATAACTGTCATGGCCATCATTTCCTTCTCCATCATAATTTAACTGCAGCACCAGCTTAGCATGTTGAATATATACTTTTTTAATAACTGATTTAGTAGTTATAAAATAAGTACCACCTGATCCTTGACGTAATTTTCCAAAGCATTTTTCAATCGGATCAGAACAAATCCAACCTAAAATTGCATATTCATTTCCAATTGATAAAAGATGGCAAGACAAATCAATTAGGCCACGACAAGTATGTGAAAATGCATTGCTTGTATCTTTTGTAGGCTGGAGAACTCGCCTACCAGATGTTGGTTTCATATTTTCAGCCATTGTTGCAATAGCAAGCAATTTTTTAAAATTTATGTCATCTGAAGATCTGATTGCATTACAAGACTCATCACTATATCTAAGATTTGCATTAGGACATTTAACATTGACTATTTTCCAAAAATCTATAATCAAATCCAAAAAATAATAGTACCCTTGACACTTTCTTGGTCGATTTTAGGAGTTTTTAGAGCTTCAATTGTCTCTTCACTAAATACTTGTAAACAGGTGCTTATTTTTTGCCATTTTATTGATTTAGGAATTATTGATGTTTCAGACAAATTAGACAACTTTAATAATTGATTATAAACTAAATCTCTCCAATTTGCAATGTAAGATATTTCATTATAAATAAACTGCAACCGACTTAATTTTTCTGTCAGCCAATTATTTCTTATTCACTTCAAAATATGGACATAGTCATATAAAATATAAGTTCTATTTTGACATAAACAAGGTTTTCCATCTACTGTTTTGAATTTAGAAAAAAAGCTTTGGTTATTATTTTTACTATCAGTAATAACTGCAACTACTCTACATTAGATATAGAACTTTCTATAATGTCAACAATTAATTTGCAAAGGTCTAGTTGGAAATCTGATGTTAGATTACTAACTGGTAAAACTCTTGCTAAAAATTCAGGTCCACCATAAAGACTTTTGACCATAAATGAAAGTACAGTAGTAACTAATTTCTCTGGATAATTAAAAGCTTTTCCAAAAATATTTTCAATTTGATATAATAAAGCAGCTTTTAGATAAACTTCATCTATCAATAAAACATTTCTTTTTTTTTCCTCAAGTTTGATAGCACAGAACTTAAAAAAACTAAATCATCTTGAGAATTTATTTTTAAAGTTATACGATTTAAAGTTTGAAAACTTGGCAACTGATAATCACAACAATTGATTGTAAGTGTTGCAAAATATTCAAAAGCCCTGGTTATTATATCAGGCGAATAAACAGTACAGCCAACAGAATGAGATCAAATTACATTTAGATGCTCAAATATTATTTGGGTTTTATGATCCTCATTTTTAACTTTTAGATAATGAAAAGCTTCATTTAAAGCTGACTTTGTATTAAATGAAGTTATTCTGTTTTTTGAAAGAGGTTTAACAGTACATTTTGAAACACAATAAAATGCTTTCAAGAATAAAAAGTATTCAAAAGACACCATGCTGTCAAAATTTATATGGGAATTTAAAAGAAAAAAATATTGATGATTTTATACTGAATTAGTCTATCCTTAAAGCAGCGCCTGCATATAACAATATTTCCAAAAAATGCATACTATGCCAACAAGAAAAATTTGAAATAATTACACATGCAAATCAAGAATGCTTATTAAACAAAAGATCGGAATTAATTTCTAAATGTAGGCACGAAAATAAGTTTCTCCTAAAAAACTATAAAAATAAATGAGTTCAAACAATATTTACATTAATTACCCTTTCTTAAAAATCATTTAAAAAAATAGCATAACTAATCATTTCTAAAAAATTCTTTTTATAATAGTGTCAGCAAATTCCACAAATGTGTGAAAATTTACAGTAGTTAAGACATTTGCAACTTCCTGTAATTTAATTTTTGGTATAAATTGAAGTTTTATTAATTTGATCATTCATTTCTGATGAATCTTTGTTGATGAAAGACAGTGTTAAATGGAAAAAATTTTTGTTAAGTGATTTTCTACTAATATATATATATGCATATATATATATATATATATATATATATATATATATATGTATATATATGCAAGTGTATGTATATACATATATGTATACACACACATATATATACATATATATATATTTATATATATACACACATATATATACATTAATATATATATATATATATATATATATATATATATATATATATATATATATATATATATATATATATATATATATATATATATATATATATATATGTATACACACACATATATATATACATATACATATATATATATATATATATATATATATATATATATATATATATATATATATATATATATATAATATACATATATACACACACACACATATATTTACATATACATATATATATATATATATATATATATATATATATATATATATATATATATATATATATATATATATATATATATATATATATATATATGTATATGTAAATATATGTGTGTGTGTATATATGTATATATATATATATATATATATATATATATATATATATATATATATATATATATATGTACATGTATATATATATGTGTGTATATGTATATGTATATATATATATATTAATGTATATATATGTGTGTGTGTATATATATAAATATATTTATATGTATATATATGTGTGTGTATACATATATGTATATACATACACTTGCATATATATACATATATATATATATATATATATATATATATGTATATATATATGCAATTGTATGTATATACATATATGTATACACACACATATATATACATATATATATATTTATATATATACACACACACATATATATACATTAATATATATATATATATATATATATATATATATATATATATATATGTATACACACACATATATATATACATATACATATATATATATATATATATATATATATATATATATATATATATATATATATATATATATATATATATATACATATATATATATATATATATATATATACATATATACACACACACACATATATTTACATATACATATATATATATATATATACAGGCCTTGTTACGAGATTTCGCTGCGTAGCGAAAACGCGTAACGCATTTCTAAGTTACTCAACTCATCAAATATATTTTGCATCGTTAGAAGTTATATTGCGTCACTCGCGTCTTTTCAAGTACCGCATTGTAATTAAAGTTATTTTATTAACGCGTTAAAAATCATACAAACAGTTTGTTTTTTTCTCACTATAACAAGTTACAAATAAAATCTAAGTTCTTATATAAAAATTATTTTTATTATTTTTTTCAAATATGAACTAAATTTTACTTTGAATAAAATATTTTTTTCATGAAACGTAAAATAATGTTTGTTTATTTTCGTATGATTTTTATGTTTATTTTCTTATGATTTTGGTTTTTGGTTATTTTATTAACTGTTAATAAATTTTTTCTTATTTAATATATGAACTCATTTTAATGTTTTAAAACAAGAAAGTTTTTTTTTTTGTTTATCAGTTACCGATAACATATTCGTGATCATAATTTATTTTTATAAATTAAACGAACGTTATTAAAACTTTGCGTTATTGAATTAACAATAAACAAAATATCTTATTAATAAAATATTTACATCAAAATAAATCGTGCATTTTTTAAACTATTATGACTAAAAATAAATTTTATATTTAAAAGAAATTTATATATTTAATTCCTTAAGATAAAACTTAAAACACCTAATTTTTTTAACTAATTTTTAACAACAACAAAAAAATTATTTAACAAACTGTTTCTTTAACAAAAAATCTATTAGTTTACAATTGCGGTTACTTACGACTTTATTTCTTCTGAATAAACGTCATGTTAACGACAATCAAAAGATAATTTAAATATTCTAAAAGATATAAGTTTTTGCGTAGCGCAAAACTGCTGAACGCGTAGGCAAATCGCCATTTCGCAAGCAAAATGCGAGCTGCGTAGCGCTTCTTAACAAGGCCTGTATATATATATATATATATATATATATATATATATATATATATATATATATATATATATATATATATATATATATATATATATAACAATGATCTAGAAAGTTGCTATAGGTGCTACTTATTGTAAAAGTCAAAAACATTTAAAACAAAAGGTATCTTGCACTTGGAACTTTCCAGCGAAGATTCACCCTTAAAAGGCTTACAGCTAAAAATATTAGAAAATTATTGAGCACTTACTATGATACAAAGGTTATATCTAGGGCCAGCAAGAAGAAATGTTTCTTTGTGGGAAGGTGGGGGGGGATCATAAGTATGCTACTAAAAAAATTAAAAAAACTATGCACTCCCTATTGCGGACCTTGTCCACATCTAAAGCCTTAAATGAACATAAATGTTGAAGTTCTAGATAACACTAGTTCAATGAAACAATATAATGAAATGTGATTTACAGTTAACTCTAGGAAAGCCTGTTATGGATGCAGCACCCTGTAAAATTATCTCATATTACAATTCATGTCCAAAATCGGTTGAGCCTGCTGCAGAGATATTTTTAATAGCACGCTCAACTGCCTGAGAGTGACAGGGTATACCAAAAATTAAATCAAACTAACGATGTTGAAGATTTTCATTCTCAATAGCTGCTACCAACGGTGGTGGTGTGAGATAAGCTGCATTCCAGTCAACCATATCAAATCTAATTATGTATATCATATATCAAATGTAATTATTCCATATCAAATTCCATATCAAATGTTGTTCCATTTCATTATTCCATATCAAATTCCATATCAAATGTAATTATTCCAGTCAACCATATCAAATGTAATATCAATGTAAGTCAAAGCATTGGCATTAATTGTCACAAAAACCAGAAGAAGAATGTTTTTTTAGAGTGGGCAAAGCAGTTGTTGTTCTGCAACACAGGTTTTAATACTTTCCAATCTTTTACTCCAAGCTCATGACACTGCTTCATCAAGTAAAAAAAGTTTTTGCACCATCAGCATAAAAAAAGGATGACTCTTGATCTCAAAATTCTGTTTGCTTTTGTTAGCCACCTAGCATGGTTTAAATTACCTGGCATTGTGTTCTGTAAAGACGCAATTTTGTCACTATCTGTTTATCCTTGCTGCACTGCTAAGCATGCTCTAGGAAGATATTTCTGATCTGTACTTAGATTGTTCTTAACAATCCTCCTCGGACAATGTCCTCATCATTTGTCCTCAATGTCCTTAACAATGTCCTCGTCATTTACCTAAACCACTCCCTTTTCCTTGCATAGCTTTAACCTTTAAAATTGGTAAATTTTTGGGATCTAAGTCTAGTGCACTGATAATTGCACCAATGGAACTACAAGGACCTCTTGTAGATCCTCTATCAATAGCAGAAATGAATTTCCAAAATGGTAAAAATGGTTCATTAGTATACAACAAGCAAACAAGCCATTGCAGCGGTCTTACAATGCCTTTCTCTAATTTTCAAATCACACCATTACTTTTGGCTGTATTGTTTACTGTTCTGTCACAAACAACTGCTTGTAGCATACTTCTTGGTATATTTGCAATTATTTATAGTATCTGATTTGCAACGTCAGCTTTACCTGTTTCTGGCATTACATGATCTATGTAGCTGTTGTTTGGAAATGATACAATAGCATAATGTTCTTCCTTTATGCTCCTACGTACACCAGACTTCTCAACAAAAGTTATGTCTTTTTTCCCATCAAATCCAATATAATAATATCCAATATTGTTTCTGCCGCCAAAGATCTTTCTGGCTTCTAAGCTTTGCAGGATCTATTGCAGTTTCTGCTGACAATAGCTTCATATCTTTTAGCAATGCATTTACTACAAGACAAGCATCTCTATTACTAATCTTGCATCTGTCCAAAGCTTTGCACAATTCTAAATTTCACGTTTATGGCTGCAACAACACCATCATCAGATTTACCACTGAAAATTCCACTGTCAAAAATTTCATCACCCGTTTTTAATTGCAGTTCTACCATCACCACTATCATCGTCAGCATCATCACTCATGTCCCTGTAGATATAATTCACTTTTGTCTCATATTTCATTTTCTAATTGTGCTCAAACTTCAAACGTTTAAATGCTCTTATCTCTATCTTCTGCAACTTAGCAAAAGGCCTTTTATTTATAGCACCTATATACATTTTTCTTTCAGTTTTTTGGTCCAACCAGAAAGACCATTCTGTTATTTTATGCGACAGTAGACAAATTGTGAATTTTCTTACACTACTGTACACCCCTGTCAACACACTTACAAGTACATATATCAAATACAGTTTATAATGATTTCAAACAGTCTTGGTAAGTAATGGATGTCTTCTTATAACTGGGATATTTACCAAGACCCTTAACTTTATTAATCAATTTATACAGTTATCTACACTCTTTTCACCAATTGCTGGGATACACTCTTTTTTGCATACAATAAGATTTTTTGTACTTTAAGTAGTTGTCATACAGTCTGTAAGAAGTAGAAGTAGGAAGATGATTTTTTTTCATAATTGCAGGCTGATCCAGAACAGAGCGTTTAATCACAACTCTTGTGCTGATGGTTGTCATTTCTTAATACTCAATACAATGGAAACAAACTTGTCCAACCAATAATAGATGAAAAGTACAAAAAAATTGATAATAAACAAATGATTGAAATAAACCCCTTTGTAGTAAGAACTAATTAACTTTTTATTAACAATCTACAATAAAACAAAACATGTTAAACGCATATATTCTTATTATCAGGGATGCGGAGTCCCAAAAAGGACTCCGGATTTAAAAGTCACAAAAAGATTACTTTATCCTAGTTTTTGGTATCCAGGAGCTCTAAAAATATAAATAAGTTTATGGACTACTAATAGGAAAAAAAATAAGACTTTTAAGTTAGAGGAACAATCATTTTTCGAGCCCAGAGTCCTTAGGTATAATGGCAGCAAGGACTCCGGGACTCCAGGACTCCGGGCTTAAAAACAATAAGTTTCAAGTCATTAAATCTCATGAATGTTTTTATTATAGCAGATAATAAGTCAACAAACATGTTTTGAGCTTCTGGACACTACAGAATTGGAAAAAGTAGAGATATAAAGCTGGAGTCCTTTTGGGACTCCGCATCCCTGCTTATTATATATTATTAGCCTTACCTCATGTTTGATGGGGGTAATGGTACAATATGTTAGGATTACTTTGTGTTGAGTTAAGGTCAGGTATTATAAATTTATGTTTATGTACCACCGGACATAATATAAACTAAACTTAATGAACACTTAAAATTATACTTTTATAAAATTGAAATGAAATATCACATTACTTCATCATTTTTAACTAAAAGTTGCAGGTACTTACTGAGCTCAAAATTTAAAAACTCTTACAGTCCCTTAATGTCAGACCAATAGGACACTTTGCACTTACTTTGCAACAAAAAAAAAGTTTATGACCCACCCTAATATATATATATATATATATATATATATATATATATATATATATATATATATATATATATATATATATATATATATATATATATATATATATATATATATATATATATACATATATATATATATGTATGTATATATATATCTATATATATATATATATATATGTATATATATATAGATATATATGTATATATATATTTATATATATATATATCATATACTGCTGATTTAGGTGAGCGGTCTGACATTACACTGAAATAGCCTGCTGGCGGGGGCTTCAGTACATACATCATCTGGCAAATAGCCTGACTCGCAGCCGAGTGCTGCTACATCAACTCAGAGTTTGGCATGGGGCAACAATCTTTCCATTCATTATTCTTAGTTTTTTTCTTCTTCTAAAAAAGTTGTATAGACTACGATAAGCAAAAAAAGTGTGCAAATGCTTATATAAATATGCTATAGTAGATATATATTATAAAATATTTTTTCCTTTTAATTCAATGTTTTTTTGAATGGAAAATAGTTTACAGAACTTATATTTAGTACTATTTAAAAACTACATACCGAACATTCATATCTTCTTTAAAAGCACAAACATTTTCGTCACCTGATCCAGATGATGTTGGTGGAATCACAAACTTAACAACTTGTTGAAGTATTAAAGACAATGATAAAATAAAAACTTTTGCAGGATCATTGTAGGGACTAGTAAAATGAGATGATAAAAGAAACAAAGATAAAATATCCATTAGCAATAATAAACGCTCTACACATAAACTATATTTAACATATGAATTCAAAACGGATATAATATCTAACAACCAATCAGTGCACTTTAAATTTACAAGTGTTTTCTGAAACACCAAAACAAATGCTTGACGTTCTTGTAACAAATTTAATGAACAACAAGTTTTTGATGAACTTCTTGACATTAAACAAAATTTTTCTGTAATATTAACATATTCTATTAATTCAGAATCTAAGATTTGCACAGATATAAACTTTATAACAGACACATTTATTTGATTGATCATTATGATTCGCACAGTAAAAGTATATATTTTCCAGATTAGATCAATTATTGATTTTTTTTGAAGCTTGTCATTGACATTTTCGAATAATAGACATGTGTTATACAAGAATTTTTTAAGCGTTCGTAAAACAAACTCAATTTCAATGAACTTTTGATATAGAACATTCATCCATTGCGATAGAAAATCTTTTGAAAATTCAACAAATTTATATTCAACCCAATTGCTGTATGAAAGTATAAGCAAACTATATGTGCGAAGTTTAAACAACTTACTATCTAACTTTCCTTCTTTAAAATTTTTCAAGTAAAGTGAATAACACATTTGATGTGAAGTAAATAGGAACTTTTTAACATCATCGTTTATTGTGCAAGACTTAAAAAAAAGGAGCTGTTTCAGCATACATCTTGATATCAACAAAGCAGAAGAACAAGATGATCTCTTATAAACCTGTTTTAAAATATGGAATAAAAGCTTTAAAATCTTTTCATTATTTTTAGATGTAATATTGTCTTCTGAGGTAAAACATATGTGAAGTCCAGCCAGTACTAAAGAAAGTTTAAAAAGTAAATCTGAAAAAACTACAACAAATCTTAAATCTTATTTAATACAGTTACTACAACTAACTATTTTAGAATCAGAGTAACAACATTGACAACTTAGATTAATATAAAGCATTTAAATTACATACTTGAGGTACTACAGAGTTAAAACTTAATATTGTAAATAAAATGTTAAATTTTTAAATGAAATGATAATTATTTTTGAAACTTTGATAATTTCACTTCTTTTAAGACTCAGGTTAACATACATTGGAACAAATTTTTCTTATAAGTTTTTTATAAATACATAGACTTATATAGATAATCTATATTAATAAAAATGTTTTTAAGTAAAGTAGCTTTGCATCAATTAAGCCTGAGGTTTATAAACTTTTTAAGTAACCTATTAAGGAAATATTAATAGCATCTTCCTTGATAGTACTCTACTTTAGGTAGTTTTTAAACATAGCATCTTCCTTGAAAGTACTCTATCTTAGGTAGGTTATAAACATTAAAGCATATGTTTATAACCTAGCTTCACTCCTTGATTTTAGTCTTGTTTCTAACCCAAGCTAATGTTCAGTTTCTCCTTTTTCTCCCTTAGGTGGTTCTGTCCATGCAATGATCTCTTTAAATCTCCCTTTTTGGACTCATCCTATCATCGGATTACTTACTAGCCTAAAGCTGACTAAGATTCTTTTCATGATTTTTTTCATGACAGTCCTTGGGCTGATGTCTTTTCTTTCTCAGCTGATAAATGTGCCTCTTATGTAACTTTCTGGATTCAGGCAGGAATGGAAGCTTTTATTTCCTTCTCAATTGTTCCTCATTCTACTTCATGATTTTCACCTTTCTGTGCAGCTGCTATACCTAATTGTAATTAATTTTTTCATCTTTTTTAAAAAAAAAAAACTCTCTTGAGAACAAACAGCTAATATTATTGCAAGAAATTGATGTAAAAAGGTGTATTTTCAGTTCACAAAATCTTGTATCTTATCTCAGAAGTTAGGCTTTAGAGATTTTTGAAAAACTTTAAACAGCTTTATTAAAAAGGGTAGGCTTATCATTCTACCTCTTATTTATGGGACTGACCTTATTACCTTTCCCAATGATTAAGCAAAACTATTTGGAAAGAACTTGTCTTCTAATTTGACTCTTGAATCTTATGGCTCTTTCTTCCATTCCAATGTAAGCAGGTTAACCGTTACTCAAGTCATATCTCAATTAAACTCTTCTACAGCTTGTGGTCCAGACAAAATTCCTGTCATAGTCTTACAAAATTGTTCCCAGAAACTCTCTTCAATTCTCTCAAAACTATTTAATAAGTGATTAATTGTGACTTGTTTTCCTGCCTGCTGGAAAATGGTATCTGTTGTACCAATTTTCGGAGAACATTCAATTACTTTCTAATTAGGACATTCTGACCCCTCCAATCAAGTTCATTCTGTTATTAGCAAGGTCTTTGAGTCTTTGATCAAGAAATTTCTTACATTGAATTTTGAGTCAAATAACTTACTCAGGCAATCAATATGGATTTTGATCCTCTTGCAATACAGCTGACTTGCTAATTGCTGTGACTAAAAGGTTTTAACATGAATTAGATGGAGGCAGAGAGGCTAGAGCTATTGCTCTTGACATATCTGAAGCTTTTGACAAAGTTTGGCATGCTGGTCTTTTTTATAAGCTAACTTCATATGGTGCATCTGGAAAAGTTTTTGAGATTATCAAATTGTTTCTTTATAAACGCTTTATTAATGTCATTCTCCAAAGCTAACACTCTTCTTCATTTCTAGTAACTTCTGGATTACCTCAAGGTTTTATCCTTGGTCTTATTTTGTTATCTACATTAATGATCTTCCCAAAAACCTTACATCTAAAGTAGTTCTTTTTGCTAAAGACTCAACTTCATACTCCTGCTTTGAAAAAGTCTTCTCTTTTTGATCACTTAAAATAGGCAGCCGATCTTGAATCTGATCTTACTTCTGTAACAGATTGGGGCTTGCAGTGGCTTATAAATTTTGACTCCAACAAAACTCAGTTATTCACTGTAAAAGCAAACCACATTACTGTCAACATTCCTATAATAATGAATGTCAACTCTCTCACTGAGTCCTCTTCTTTACATCTTCTTGGATTATTGTTTACTACTGACCTTTCATGGAAATCATATATACAATCAATTGCTAAATTAGCGCTGGCTAACATTGCATCTCTTTATCTTGCTTGCCATTTTCTTACTCCTGAATCTAATCTTTACTTCTATAAATCTCTTATTCATCCCAGTATGGAATACTGTTTTCATTTCAACCCTTTAGAACTTTCTTCCATTTCATTGCTCTATAACTCTATTCATTTTTTTTTTCTAGTAACTCTCAACTTAATAGTTGTTGCTTACAGCCTTAGTGGTAGTGAATCAGAATAAAAACAAAAAAAAAAGCATTTTCGAATTTGATTCTTATTCGATTCTTTTACAGATACTATCTGTACTAGATACTGTTATTTATACATTTACCATTACTTTAGAATATACAATATATATATATATGTACTTTTATGTTTAGATTTAACATTTTAAATTTTTTTACTACGAATAATCATCAATTTACCAAGGGATCATTCATATATGACATCACACAATTTAGGGAGGGGGGGAGGTGTTTGTGATTTTGTGTATGACAAATATCTAAAAATTCTCACAAAATCTAACATTTTACTATAAGAAAGAAAAAGTTAATGTAATGTAACAAAATACAATAAAAATAAGAACTTTAATTGTTTGTTACCTATTCCACATGACTGAGAAAATTCTTCAACTTGACAGTCGTCAAATTTTTCTATTGCATCAATTACAAGCCTTAGGAACTTAAATCCAAAATCATTATACATTGCAGTTTTTAAATTCTTATCCATATCAAATAATGGCTTGTAAAACATCTGAAAATAAATATAACATTTACAGTGAAACCTTTTATTAAAAGTTATAAACATGTTATGAACATTTTGATATATATATATATATATATATATATATATATATATATATATATATATATATATATATATATATATATATATATATATATATATATATATATATATATATATATATATATATATATATATATATATATATATATATATATATATATATATATATATATATATATATATATATACTTTCTTAAAACATTTCAAGAAAGATAATTGAATACAGAATGTTCAAAAACCAAATGAAACAAATATAAACCAAACAATTTTTTTGAAAACAACATTTTCAAAGTTATCTTTGCTTTATTAAAAATACAAAAAAAAAGTGGGGCATCTCCCTCAGTCTACTGGCCCTCTGGTCATCTACCCTTGTAACAATTTTAACATGTGTTTATCAGGACTACACAAATGCTGAAAGTTTAAGAGCTCCAGTTTGTCTGGAAAGTAGTGAAAAATCACAAGATTCCACTACAAAAAATAGAGCACTTGCTTAGTCTCCCTTAATGTCTTGAAGCCTTATAATAATAAAAATTAAATAATTTTTAAAATTAAATTTAAATTAAAAATTTAAAATTTAAAATAATTAAAAGGCCTTATAATAATTAAAATAATTTAAATATTTCATTTATTGGCACTACAGAAACGCCCAAATTTTTTAGAGCTCCAGCTAGTCTGGAAGGTAGTCAAAAACCAAGTGCAATATTCAACTACAAAAAAGTGGGGATTATACCCTTTTATCCATATATGGAAATCCATATACTTGCAGATTAAAATCTTTGAATTGAATTGAATTTTGAAAGATCGATGAATATAGAATAATGTGTAATATATTTTTTTTTTTGATATCAAGGCCACATGCATTTCTTGAGCATTAAAAACAGGTATATAAAAATTGCCTAAATTTTATTAATTGGATAATTACAGGTACTTAATAATAATTTTTTACACTTCTGATCATTTCATAGGAATTGTCACCCCCAAAAATAGCCAGTTACAAATTTTTAAGTAAAAAAAATATTTTTAAATAAAAAAGATATTTTTTAAGTTATATGACTTGAAACCTCCAAATAAATGTTGCAATTCCTAAGAGGACAAGAAGGGTCTGGCCAATATTTGCTAAAAGTAAAATGGTCATATTTCAGAATCTTATTGGAGCCATAGGCTAAAATTTTCAGGGAACTCTTATTTCACTAAGCACTCTCAACTGTATAAAAATCAGCAAAATCTGAGATGTATGGTGACATGATCTGGGTCATTTGACATGGAACTACCCTATATTATTCTGAAAAGGTTTCTCCTTTTCTCCTCACCTTAAACTACCCTCAGAAAATTTTTTCTCATTACTGTAAGAATCATAACTAGTCCCCTTTCAAAAATCTCAAGTAAAAAAAAATCCCCTATTACAGTACATACATTAACTAACTACCTAGTTAAAACAGTTAAGGAAATGGATAAAGGGTTAGGGTGCATTTAACTTTTTTCTCTTAACATTTGTGCAATTGAAAGATAAAATTCACAAATTTATGTTTATTCTTACATTAAGATTGACTAAAACCATTTTTGCATCATTTTTAGAAGATAACATATCTTTCAATATTTGTTCACCACTTACTAAGGAAACTAAATAAAAGAAAAAATAAACTGTTTTCAATAATACTATTTTATAAATATATTTATTATAACTACAGTAAATTAAAAGTTTTATTTGTTGCTAGTTAATTGGTTAAACGATTGATCAATTTATAATTATTATTTTACCTTTTTCATTTTTTATAGATGAATTGACTTTTTCACATAATTTCATCGTAATGCTGTAATGTTTACTTTTTATTTTAAATAAAAATTAAGAGCAAAATTTAAAACAAGTTTATATAGTAATAATAATAATAATAACAATAATAATAACAACAACAACAGCAATAACAGCAACAACAATAATAATAATAATAATAATAATAACAATAATAATAATAGTAATAATAACAGCAATAACAATAATATTAATAACTCTAATTCAATTTATTTAATAATTAATGTTCAATAATTCTAAATTGGTATGGTTTTAATCATTAAAACGTCAACTTAGTTAGGCCATGTGGCTAAGCTAAAAAAAGAAGATAAATTAAATTAAAGATGTAATTAAACATCGTTCGGCACTCGTAAGAAAACAGTGAAAAAATGTACTCAACTATTTTAGTAGTACAAATCGATATTTATATGAAAACTAATTATTATAAATTTACTTTTCTAAATTAAAATGTTTCATAAAACATATTTAACAATAGTTGTTTACAAAATAAATCTTAGAGAAGTTTTCCCGCCTATTCGGAACCTTATATATTTCGGACACAACCACCGGCTAAATTAAGTAAGGTTTTTTTCGGAAACTTTTGTTTGGAAAATGTAACATTCTATATAGACAAATATATTTTTTTTTATTTGCTATTTTCTTCTTCAGATCCAAAAGGAAAACATTGAGTTGAATTTTTTAATTTTCCGTTAGATCAAGCAATTACGTTGTAAATTACACGTTTTGAGCAAATGGGTCATTAGTTTGGCCTCTTTGGATTTCTGCTCATTATAAAAAAAGTTTACACCAAAATAATTTGATGAAGTGAGGATTTAATTATTGCTCACGGAAACATATGCTTCAGATATTAATCAGAAGGTTTTATGCGATGAGTAGCAAATATTTTTCAACATTGTTTCAGATAATTTTTCTTCTTCACTTGATAATTCACGTATTATTTATGATCATAGTTTGAATATTGTGATTCCAAATCACGCCCTTTAGTGTATACACCCCTTTGTGTAGCTTTGACGGTGCCGATCACTGTTAAAAGAAGTTTTTCCAAGTTAATGTTAATAAAAATGCATAATTCAAAATTAATTCAAGGCTTTGCTCTCATCAAAGCGCAAAAAGTTGATTTTTGTTGAACTTTTATGAAATTTGTATGAATGTGAAATTTGCCATTATTTTATTATTTCATTAATTCTATTATTTTAAATAATACGGTGTAGATCTTCGACCATATAAACTGAGTTTATATAGACCATATAAACTCAGTTTATATGGTTGAAGGTGTAGATGGTATCTGAAAGTTTATACAAGTTTTGTATAAAATTTCAGATACCATCTACACCTATGAAACTTAACATTCTCTGTTGACATATATATTTTTTTGCTTTGTTTTTTTTTCTTTACTACAACTTATATACAAATAAATAAAAAAGAATATAAAATTAAGATTTCGTTTAAAAACAAAAAATAAAGATCTCATATTATCATCTTCAATTGGCAATAAAGGGCGTGTTTACTTGGAAGAAAAAGGACCGTTTAATGATTCAGGAACAAAGTATATGCAAGATGAGAGTTTTGAAAAAGCGACATTTTTTTGTGGGACTTTATTTAGAAAGTCATAAAATGGTGAATGAATGATCGTTGTTGGCTAGTTCACTCAAACTATTAAAATGCTGAACTTTGTTTTTACTGTTGTACTCAGATCTAAAATCGAGCTCACAATTGAAGGAAATAATTGGAAAAATAGTGTTCTAGCTAATCATGAATCGTTCATTAAGCACATTCATTAAGCTAGAAAATCATGAATCGTTCATTAAGCACATTCATTAAGCTAGAAAATCATGAATCGTTCATTAAGCACATTCATTAAGCTAGAAAATCATGAATCGTTCATTAAGCACATTCATTAAGCTAGAAAATCATGAATCGTTCATTAAGCACATTCATTAAGCTAGAAAATCATGAATCGTTCATTAGCACATTCATTAAGCTAGAAAATCATGAATCGTTCATTAAGCACATTCATTAAGCTAGAAAATCATGAATCGTTCATTAAGCACATTCATTAAGCTAGAAAATCATGAATCGTTCATTAAGCACATTCATTAAGCTAGAAAATCATGAATCGTTCATTAAGCACATTCATTAAGCTAGAAAATCATGAATCGTTCATTAAGCACATTCATTAAGCTAGAAAATCATGAATCGTTCATTAAGCACATTCATTAAGCTAGAAAATCATGAATCGTTCATTAAGCACATTCATTAAGCTAGAAAATCATGAATCGTTCATTAAGCACATTCATTAAGCTAGAAAATCATGAATCGTTCATTAAGCACATTCATTAAGCTAGAAAATCATGAATCGTTCATTAAGCACATTCATTAAGCTAGAAAATCATGAATCGTTCATTAAGCACATTCATTAAGCTAGAAAATCATGAATCGTTCATTAAGCACATTCATTAAGCTAGAAAATCATGAATCGTTCATTAAGCACATTCATTAAGCTAGAAAATCATGAATCGTTCATTAAGCACATTCATTAAGCTAGAAAATCATGAATCGTTCATTAAGCACATTCATTAAGCTAGAAAATCATGAATCGTTCATTAAGCACATTCATTAAGCTAGAAAATCATGAATCGTTCATTAAGCACATTCATTAAGCTAGAAAATCATGAATCGTTCATTAAGCACATTCATTAAGCTAGAAAATCATGAATCGTTCATTAAGCACATTCATTAAGCTAGAAAATCATGAATCGTTCATTAAGCACATTCATTAAGCTAGAAAATCATGAATCGTTCATTAAGCACATTCATTAAGCTAGAAAATCATGAATCGTTCATTAAGCACATTCATTAAGCTAGAAAATCATGAATCGTTCAATAAGCACATTCTAAGCTAGAAAATCAGAATCGTTCATTAAGCACATTCATTAAGCTAGAAAATCATGAATCGTTCATTAAGCACATTCATTAAGCTAGAAAATCATGAATCGTTCATTAAGCACATTCATTAAGCTAGAAAATCATGAATCGTTCATTAAGCACATTCATTAAGCTAGAAAATCATGAATCGTTCATTAAGCACATTCATTAAGCTAGAAAATCATGAATCGTTCATTAAGCACATTCATTAAGCTAGAAAATCATGAATCGTTCATTAAGCACATTCATTAAGCTAGAAAATCATGAATCGTTCATTAAGCACATTCATTAAGCTAGAAAATCATGAATCGTTCATTAAGCACATTCATTAAGCTAGAAAATCATGAATCGTTCATTAAGCACATTCATTAAGCTAGAAAATCATGAATCGTTCATTAAGCACATTCATTAAGCTAGAAAATCATGAATCGTTCATTAAGCACATTCATTAAGCTAGAAAATCATGAATCGTTCATTAAGCACATTCATTAAGCTAGAAAATCATGAATCGTTCATTAAGCACATTCATTAAGCTAGAAAATCATGAATCGTTCATTAAGCACATTCATTAAGCTAGAAAATCATGAATCGTTCATTAAGCACATTCATTAAGCTAGAAAATCATGAATCGTTCATTAAGCACATTCATTAAGCTAGAAAATCATGAATCGTTCATTAAGCACATTCATTAAGCTAGAAAATCATGAATCGTTCATTAAGCACATTCATTAAGCTAGAAAATCATGAATCGTTCATTAAGCACATTCATTAAGCTAGAAAATCATGAATCGTTCATTAAGCACATTCATTAAGCTAGAAAATCATGAATCGTTCATTAAGCACATTCATTAAGCTAGAAAATCATGAATCGTTCATTAAGCACATTCATTAAGCTAGAAAATCATGAATCGTTCATTAAGCACATTCATTAAGCTAGAAAATCATGAATCGTTCATTAAGCACATTCATTAAGCTAGAAAATCATGAATCGTTCATTAAGCACATTCATTAAGCTAGAAAATCATGAATCGTTCATTAAGCACATTCATTAAGCTAGAAAATCATGAATCGTTCATTAAGCACATTCATTAAGCTAGAAAATCATGAATCGTTCATTAAGCACATTCATTAAGCTAGAAAATCATGAATCGTTCATTAAGCACATTCATTAAGCTAGAAAATCATGAATCGTTCATTAAGCACATTCATTAAGCTAGAAAATCATGAATCGTTCATTAAGCACATTCATTAAGCTAGAAAATCATGAATCGTTCATTAAGCACATTCATTAAGCTAGAAAATCATGAATCGTTCATTAAGCACATTCATTAAGCTAGAAAATCATGAATCGTTCATTAAGCACATTCATTAAGCTAGAAAATCATGAATCGTTCATTAAGCACATTCATTAAGCTAGAAAATCATGAATCGTTCATTAAGCACATTCATTAAGCTAGAAAATCATGAATCGTTCATTAAGCACATTCATTAAGCTAGAAAATCATGAATCGTTCATTAAGCACATTCATTAAGCTAGAAAATCATGAATCGTTCATTAAGCACATTCATTAAGCTAGAAAATCATGAATCGTTCATTAAGCACATTCATTAAGCTAGAAAATCATGAATCGTTCATTAAGCACATTCATTAAGCTAGAAAATCATGAATCGTTCATTAAGCACATTCATTAAGCTAGAAAATCATGAATCGTTCATTAAGCACATTCATTAAGCTAGAAAATCATGAATCGTTCATTAAGCACATTCATTAAGCTAGAAAATCATGAATCGTTCATTAAGCACATTCATTAAGCTAGAAAATCATGAATCGTTCATTAAGCACATTCATTAAGCTAGAAAATCATGAATCGTTCATTAAGCACATTCATTAAGCTAGAAAATCATGAATCGTTCATTAAGCACATTCATTAAGCTAGAAAATCATGAATCGTTCATTAAGCACATTCATTAAGCTAGAAAATCATGAATCGTTCATTAAGCACATTCATTAAGCTAGAAAATCATGAATCGTTCATTAAGCACATTCATTAAGCTAGAAAATCATGAATCGTTCATTAAGCACATTCATTAAGCTTTAAATTCATGATTCGTTATTTAATCACATTCATTAAGCTAGAAAATCATGAATCGTTCATTAAGCACATTCATTAAGCTAGAAAATCATGAATCGTTCATTAAGCACATTCATTAAGCTAGAAAATCATGAATCGTTCATTAAGCACATTCATTAAGCTAGAAAATCATGAATCGTTCATTAAGCACATTCATTAAGCTAGAAAATCATGAATCGTTCATTAAGCACATTCATTAAGCTAGAAAATCATGAATCGTTCATTAAGCACATTCATAAGCTAGAAAATCATGAATCGTTCATTAAGCACATTCATTAAGCTAGAAAATCATGAATCGTTCATTAAGCACATTCATTAAGCTAGAAAATCATGAATCGTTCAATAACCACATTCATAACGCGTGAAAAACATGAATCGTTAAATATGAACATTCATTTAGCTAGAAAATCATGATTTGTTCATTAATCACATACATTTTTCTAGAAAATAATGAATCGTTAATTAAGCACATTCATTAAGCTAGAAAATCATGAATCGTTCATTAAGCACATTCATTAAGCTAGAAAATCATGAATCGTTCATTAAGCACATTCATTAAGCTAGAAATCATGAATCGTTCATTAAGCACATTCATTAAGCTAGAAAATCATGAATCGTTCATTAAGCACATTCATTAAGCTAGAAAATCATGACTCGTTCATTAAGCACAGTCATTAAGCTAGAAAATCATGAATCGTTCATTAAGCACATTCATTAAGCTAGAAAATCATGAATCGTTCATTAAGCACATTCATTAGCTAGAAAATCATGAATCGTTCATTAAGCACATTCATTAAGCTAGAAAATCATGAATCGTTCATTAAGCACATTCATTAAGCTAGAAAATCATGATCGTTCATTAAGCACATTCATTAAGCTAGAAAATCATGAATCGTTCATTAAGCACTTCATTAAGCTAGAAAATCATGAATCGTTCATTAAGCACATTCATTAAGCTAGAAAATCATGAATCGTTCATTAAGCACATTCATTAAGCTAGAAAATCATGAATCGTTCATTAAGCACATTCATTAAGCTAGAAAATCATGAATCGTTCATTAAGCACATCATTAAGCTAGAAAATCATGAATCGTTCATTAAGCACATTCATTAAGCTAGAAACTCATGAATCGTTCATTAAGCACATTCATTAGCTAGAAAATCATGAATCGTTCATTAAGCACATTCATTAAGCTAGAAAATCATGAATCGTTCATTAAGCACATTCATTAAGCTAGAAAATCATGAATCGATCTATAAGCACAGTCATTAAGCTAGACAATCATGGATCGTTAAGTAAGCACATACATTAAGCTAGAAAATCATGAATCGTTCATTAAGCACATTCATTAAGCTAGAAAATCATGAATCGTTCATTAAGCACATTCATTAAGCTAGAAAATCATGAATCGTTCATTAAGCACATTCATTAAGCTAGAAAATCATGAATCGTTCATTAAGCACATTCATTAAGCTAGAAAATCATGAATCGGTCGTTAAGCACCATTCATTAAGCTAGAAAATCATGAATCGTTCATTAAGCACATTCATTAAGCTAGAAAATCATGAATCGTTCATTAAGCACATTCATTAAGCTAGAAAATCATGAATCGTTCATTAAGCACATTCATTAAGCTAGAAAATCATGAATCGTTCATTAAGCACATTCATTAAGCTAGAAAATCATGAATCGTTCATTAAGCACATTCATTAAGCTAGAAAATCATGAATCGTTCATTAAGCACATTCATTAAGCTAGAAAATCATGAATCGTTCATTAAGCACATTCATTAAGCTAGAAAATCATGAATCGTTCATTAAGCACATTCATTAAGCTAGAAAATCATGAATCGTTCATTAAGCACATTCATTAAGCTAGATAATCTTGAATCGTTCATTAAGAACATTCATTAAGCTAGAAAATCATGAATCGTTCATTAAGCACATTCATTAAGCTAGAAATCATGAATCGTTCATTAAGCACATTCATTAAGCTAGAAAATCATGAATCGTTCATTAAGCACATTCATTAAGCTAGAAAATCATGAATCGTTCATTAAGCACATCATTAAGCTAGAAAATCATGAATCGTTCATTAAGCACATTCATTAAGCTAGAAAATCATGAATCGTTCATTAAGCACATTCATTAAGCTAGAAAATCATGAATCGTTCATTAAGCACATTCATTAAGCTAGAAAATCATGAATCGTTCATTAAGCACATTCATTAAGCTAGAAAATCATGAATCGTTCATTAAGCACATTCATTAAGCTAGAAAATCATGAATCGTTCATTAAGCACATTCATTAAGCTAGAAAATCATGAATCGTTCATTAAGCACATTCATTAAGCTAGAAAATCATGAATCGTTCATTAAGCACATTCATTAAGCTAGAAAATCATGAATCGTTCATTAAGCACATTCATTAAGCTAGAAAATCATGAATCGTTCATTAAGCACATTCATTAAGCTAGAAAATCATGAATCGTTCATTAAGCACATTCATTAAGCTAGAAAATCATGAATCGTTCATAAGCACATTCATTAAGCTAGAAAATCATGAATCGTTCATTAAGCACATTCATTAAGCTAGAAAAATCATGAATCGTTCATTAAGCACATTCATTAAGCTAGAAAATCATGAATCGTTCATTAAGCACATTCATTAAGCTAGAAAATCATGAATCGTTCATTAAGCACATTCATTAAGCTAGAAAATCATGAATCGTTCATTAAGCACATTCATTAAGCTAGAAATCATGAATCGTTCATTAAGCACATTCATTAAGCTAGAAAATCATGAATCGTTCATTAAGCACATTCATTAAGCTAGAAAATCATGAATCGTTCATTAAGCACATTCATTAAGCTAGAAAATCATGAATCGTTCATTAAGCACATTCATTAAGCTAGAAAATCATGAATCGTTCATTAAGCACATTCATTAAGCTAGAAAATCATGAATCGTTCATTAAGCACATTCATTAAGCTAGAAAATCATGAATCGTTCATTAAGCACATTCATTAAGCTAGAAAATCATGAATCGTTCATTAAGCACATTCATTAAGCTAGAAAATCATGAATCGTTCATTAAGCACATTCATTAAGCTAGAAAATCATGAATCGTTCATTAAGCACATTCATTAAGCTAGAAAATCATGAATCGTTCATTAAGCACATTCATTAAGCTAGAAAATCATGAATCGTTCATTAAGCACATTCATTAAGCTAGAAAATCATGAATCGTTCATTAAGCACATTCATTAAGCTAGAAAATCATGAATCGTTCATTAAGCACATTCATTAAGCTAGAAAATCATGAATCGTTCATTAAGCACATTCATTAAGCTAGAAAATCATGAATCGTTCATTAAGCACATTCATTAAGCTAGAAAATCATGAATCGTTCATTAAGCACATTCATTAAGCTAGAAAATCATGAATCGTTCATTAAGCACATTCATTAAGCTAGAAAATCATGAATCGTTCATTAAGCACATTCATTAAGCTAGAAAATCATGAATCGTTCATTAAGCACATTCATTAAGCTAGAAAATCATGAATCGTTCATTAAGCACATTCATTAAGCTAGACAATCATGAATCGATCATTAAGCACATTCATTAAGCTAGAAAATCATGAATCGTTCATTAAGCACATTCATTAAGCTAGAAAATCATGAATCGTTCATTAAGCACATTCATTAAGCTAGAAAATCATGAATCGTTCATTAAGCACATTCATTAAGCTAGAAAATCATGAATCGTTCATTAAGCACATTCATTAAGCTAGAAAATCATGAATCGTTCATTAAGCACATTCATTAAGCTAGAAAATCATGAATCGTTCATTAAGCACATTCATTAAGCTAGAAAATCATGAATCGTTCATTAAGCACATTCATTAAGCTAGAAAATCATGAATCGTTCATTAAGCACATTCATTAAGCTAGAAAATCATGAATCGTTCATTAAGCACATTCATTAAGCTAGAAAATCATGAATCGTTCATTAAGCACATTCATTAAGCTAGAAAATCATGAATCGTTCATTAAGCACATTCATTAAGCTAGAAAATCATGAATCGTTCATTAAGCACATTCATTAAGCTAGAAAATCATGAATCGTTCATTAAGCACATTCATTAAGCTAGAAAATCATGAATCGTTCATTAAGCACATTCATTAAGCTAGAAAATCATGAATCGTTCATTAAGCACATTCATTAAGCTAGAAAATCATGAATCGTTCATTAAGCACATTCATTAAGAAAATTGGTTGAAGGAACGAGAGACAATTGGAAAACACAAAAAAACTGGTCTAAAAAAAGTCTCTGCACTGTAACAATGTTTCAAAAAGAATTATTTCAATAGTGCGATTTCTTGCAAAACGGAGTTTAGCACTGTTTGGTATTGTCAATCAATTGTTTTATCCAAACAATGTAAATTTTATGGGACTGGTTGAATTGATAAGACAATTCATGCCTAGAAAATAATAATTTACGGTGAATAAAATAAAAAAAAATTGTGATTATTACTTGGTCAATGCAATTAATGATGAGTTAACTAATCTAATTGGTGTTGTTGCCATAAAAAATAATGTTCAAAACTTGTAATATTATTCCATCATTTTGGAATTTGCTGATGACATTACCTCTTGGTGACCTGATGCTGGTCACCAAGAGGTAATGGCTATGACTTTATGAATATGTAACATTGGAAGTATACCAGTAGAAATCAATGAATATTTTATGGAATTCCTACTTGTCAATGACAGAACTGGCTCGGGTCTTGCAAAAGAATGCTTAAAAATCTTGAAGATCTAAATTTGCAGAATTGCAGAGGTCAAGTATATGATAACGGAGCAAATGTAAAACATTAAAGTCGTGGTGTACAAAAACGTATACTTGAACTCAATTCAAAAACATTTTGTGTAATATGTGAATGTCACATTCTCAATCTAATTCTTCAAGACGTTGCGAAATCTTCAGATGTTGCAATAACACATTTTAGAATTTTGCATAAAACTTTTCTTTTTGGGGGCGCATTAATATAGTGATGGCAGATCATTGTGTTAACTTATGCACAGTAAGTCTGTTTTTTATATAACCCTTTAATGCAGAATTGATAGGGTGAAAGCTGTTTGGTATAAAATAATAGCAATGTACGATGGACTGGTAGAAGTGGCTGAAAATGCTAACAATCCAAGAGCAAGGAACTAAGCAACTGGACCGGTAAAACAAATCAAAAATCTTCCATTTTTGGTTACTTAACCCATGTGGTACAATTTATTGTTTCAAATAAATAATGGCAGCAAGTTGATGAAATCAAAAAATATGCAATTTAATATTGCACTGGAATCCATAAAAGTACAATCAAATTTATGCAGCGGGTTACATAAATATAGAATCACTACTTTGTTTGTGTGAAACTTTTAATTTTTAATTAGAACATATCTGTATTTCTAATGTAGCAAAAATATAGATTCAACTAAAAATTAACGACTTAAGATGAAATATCTCAACGAAATGTTATCCTAGCAATATAAAATTTGGTGGTTGATTTCTTTCGAACTATATAAACGTTCTTGCGAAAAGAAAATAAAATTATCTTTTTTATATCTTGAGTTATTCGCATTGGTAATTATTTGGTAAAGTAAAAAGACAGAAATGGGCAGAAAAGCTGTTTCAGACGAGGTACGATGGCAAATTGTAGGTCTGCTAAAAGATAAAACAAAAAGCCAACGAGAAATAGCTCGAATGTGCAATGTTTCGCTTAAATGTGTACAAATAACTTTGAAAAACCACGAGCTACATAACGATGTCAAAGATTTACCAAGGCTTGGTAGGCCTTTAAAGCCAACTTCAAGAGACCAAAATTATCTCTATTTTGAAAAGTTAGGCAAGAACCTAAAATTTCTTACCGCGAACTTGCTGAAGAGTTCACAAATACGCCTGGTAACGTTAGTGTTAGTAGATGGACTGTACGAAGATGCCTAAATAAGAAAGACTTAGATTGCTATGTCGCTGCTCGAAAACCACTTTTGCGTGTCTTATATTGCCTAAAAAGATTAAAGTGGTGTAGAGAAAGACTTCACTGGTCTGTACAAGACTGGACCAAATTCATTTTCAGCGACAAATCCAATTTTGAGGTGATAAATCGTAAGTTAAGATTAATCATCAAGAGGCTGGCTGGTGACAAGTTCAAAGTGCGTTTTTGTGTACCAAGGATACAAGGCGGAGGAGGATCAGTTGGAATATAGTGTTACTTCTCCCAAAAAGGAACAGGCTCATACAACATTTATAACGGTAGAATTAACCAGTACAACTACAAAGAAACCCTTGAAAGTAAACTTTTGCCTACAGCCAGAGTTTTTTATGGAAGACGACAACAATGAAATTTTCAGCACGATGGCGCTACGGCTCACACTGCAATCTCGATTGAAGAGTGTCTTGAACGGAAAAACATTACGTACATGCCTTGACCCGCTCGTTCTCCAGATCTCAATCCCATCAAGAGCATTTGGGCTTGGATAGACAAGAGATTCGTCAAAGAGAGCATAGCCAGTGTTGCGCAATTACAGCAGGCGTTAGAAAAGCTTTGGAAAGAACTTTTATGAAAATTATGCATCCGACTAGTTGAATCTATGCCTAGACGTGTTCGTGCATATGTGAAAGTTCGTGGTGCGCATACAAAATACAAAAATGTACCCTAACTCTATATTTTTGCTCTGTTTTTTTTTTGTTTTTTTTTAACAGTTGTATATATTTCTCATTAAAAAATTTTTATGAGAAATATATACAACTATAAAGTTTTTAAAAAAAAAAATCTTAAATTTTTTTTTTGGAAAAACTTTTTTCTTATTTTGTTTATAAAACCACTGTTACTAAAATTTAAAAAAATTTAAATTGCTAACTTTTTTTGTTTGCTTTAAATTTTAAAAAAACATTTAAAAAATCATATTAAAAATTAACTGACTCTATATTTATGCAACCCATTGTAAAAAAAAAAATACAAAGAAAACAGGTTTACATCTGCTCAAGTTTAAGCTAGAGAATTGGCTCTCGAATCAGAAATGGAACCAGATGAAATTAAATTTCTAGCTATCATAAGCTTAAGAAGAAAAAATAGCGCAAACAGTTTGTTTATGAAATTATAAATAAACATTGACAGATCCAAAAGAAAAATACCAAATTCATTTTTTAATGCTCTTTTTGATCAAGCAGTTACTTTGTTAATTATACGTTTTGAGGTAATGGAACGTCACTCTAGTCTTTTTGGGTTTCTTCACAATATCAAAAATTTTTTAGAGTTACACCAAAATTTCAGAGTTAAACTAAAATTGTTTGATGAAATGTTGCAAGGATTGATCCGAAGGATTTATGCAATAAATGACAAATATTTTCCAATATTGTTCAAGATTTTTCGTCTTTCCTTGACGCTTTACGTTTTGTTTAAGATCATAGTTTTGAATATTTTCCAAATGACACAATTAAATTTATAAGTTTTTGGTTCAATTTTTTTAATTTTTTTGTTCATTAAAGAAATAGTAGTATTAAAAGATTTCTAAATGGACTAATGACTTTAAAGTTAAAAAAATTGATTTTAATTGATTTTAAAAAATGATTTTAAAGTTAAAGATTTTATTTTAAATTTTTTACGCTTTTTAATGGGTGACACGAATAGTGTCGAAAAATGAACTTCAGAATTGTGTCGAATATATTAAAAAGGCCTAATGTCGCAAAAAAAAAAAAAAAATAAGGAGTAGTGTCGCAAACGAATTGAACGAAAAGTGTCGAAAACAAAAAAAACAAATAGTGTCGCAAATGAATTTAATAAATATTGTCGAAAACAAAAAAAGGAACAGTGTCGCAAATAGTAAAAATGCAATAGTGTCGCAAATAGTTAATTTCAGCAATTGCTTACTCGTTTTGCTTATGTTCATAGCATACGGCTTTTACAGATAAAAAAAACACAAAAAAACAAAGAATAATGAAAGAAATGATTGCTACCAAACCCCAAACCCTCAGTTGATGTAGCGGCTTTCCTTTGCGACAGCAGGCTATAAGATAGTTGGTGTATGTACTGAGGCCCCCCGGAAGCAGGTTATTTCAGTATGACATCAGGCATGTTATCTAAACACATATTTATAGTTATTTTTATTTTATTTTTGTTACTATTCATTAAACTCCTATAGGACATTATTCCTATTTTCTATTTTTGACACTATTCATTAAATTCCTTTGCGACACTATTCTTTTTTTTTGTTTTCGACACTATTCATTTAACTCTTTTTCAACATTATTCCTTTTTTTATTTTCAACACTATCTATTAAATTTTTTTTCGACAATCTTTTTTCTGTTATTCGACAATCAATAATGCGACAATTTGCGACACTATTCCTTTTTTACATTTTCGACAATCAAATTTGCGGCAATAACAATTTGCGACAATCAAAATTTTGCGATACTATTCCGCCACACCTTTTTAATTATAATCAACCCTTTTATTTTAAACTTGAATTTCTCTCTACTTTTAAAGTTCTTGATTTTTTCCTAACTTTACGACAACTAATCAGTCGCAACACAACAACAAAAAATAAGGGGGCATCCATTAAGTACGTACGCTGTAAAACCACTGATTTAGAACCCCCCTCGCCAATGTATGTGAGCTTTCAAAGTCCCCCTCCTGCCCTCTCTGCTAAAGTACGCATTATTCATTACAAAATCAATATTAAAAATTTTTCATTTGATGTATTTTACATAACCTAACAGTCATAACATAACATAACAGTTCATTGACGTATGTTACATAATATAACATTGCTTTTTTAAAATCGTGAAATTAAAATTTTTAAAACTCGTGAAATTCTATGTTTCAAAAACAATAAATCAAATTTTAGGGATGATAGAGAACGAGAGTTAAATTGTGTACGTACTTGCTGCCTTTAACACCCCTATCTCTTGTACCATTTCGTTCACTTTTGAAAAACCCCCTCCCCTATACCTGCGTACGTACTTTATGGAAGACATACTATCAAGGGCGGATCCATAGGGGAGGGGGAGAGCGATGGGGGTGATCATCTCGCTTAGAAAGTTTAGAAATTTTTTGTTTTTGTAAGTTTATATATTAAACACAGTAAGTTGTTTGAAAACGCATATAATATAGTTAGATTGTCAAAATAAAATTACAATTTTAATAAAATTATGTGGTGCAAATTTAAAATTGTGTGATTACTTGGTTACAAATCATTTAATCTGAAAATCGCCCCACCCCTCTTACTAGATTGTCTGCATCCTCCAAATCAAAAAATATTGCCCCACTTACGATATGGTCTGGATCCTCCCTTGCCTCTTATCAGTTTATTTTTGGATCTATCTTAGTGTGAAAAAATGTGTTTTTTAGACGTATGTATTTTTAACGAATTTTGAGAATATACTTTTTTGTATTTCGTATTATTATTTTTTTGTATTTTGCATTATTGTTAAAATTGAATCTTAAAGCGAGATATTTCGTCGAACATCAACAGTTTGTAAAAACGAAAATTAAAATAATAGATTATATTTAGTTTTACCCATTGTAAAAATTTAAAAGCATGTAACTTAAAAGTTATGAAATTATAGCTTCGTAACTTTTAAATTACACGCTTTGAAATTTATTAAAAATTATTTATGCAAGTTCATTAAAAAATTATAAAAAAACTAAATTAAAAAAAAAATTTTAACACTAATTAATACAAGCAACTAATATGTTTTAATTGTTATCTATAATTGTTGTTGAATCAATGGGCGTTGAAACACAGTGACATACTTTACTGCGTTTCAACGCCCAACAATGTAACTATGTTTTTATTTATTCAATGTAACTAATAACTAGATACATAGTAATAAAAATTTAAAATAAAAAGTCCAATTTTCCAAGAATAAAAGTCATAAAAAATATTCCATCGTAAAAATAATGATCCGTTAAATATATAATAGATTAATGCTTTTAAAAACCTTGTGAAATTTGTCATGGTTGTGGACATACAGTATCGGACAAAACGAGTGCAACCAAATAATGCTAATTTAGTTTCTTAATATAAAAGTGCTGCATTTTTTCAATTTAGAAAAATAACTATGTAACTGTTTAGAGACAAAGTTCTTCAAGTTTTATTCATCACAAAATTCATTATTTGTACACGAAAATTAATAAATTAATCAAAAGTATTAAAAAAAGTTGATTTCCTTATGGACAAAACAAGTGCAACTCGACAAAATGTTGACCAAGCTGTATTTCGCTATCAATATTTCGCGGCGAATCCTTTGTTTTCGATCACAGCCTTGCATCTTTGAGGCATAGATTCGATCAGGTGATCAATGAAACTTTGTGGAATCGCTGCCCAGGCCTTTTGGATTTGTTCAAACAGTTGATCCTTATTACGAACACCTTCACGATTATTTCTGCGGTTGACGATCTTCAACAGGTTCTCAATAGGGTTGAGATCCGGAGATTGAGGTGGCCAATCCATCACTGATAGGTAGTTGCCTTAAAACCACTGCTTGACTACTTTTGCAGTGTGTTTCGGATCGTTGTCTTGCTGAAAAACCCATTTTATTGGCATATTCCATTCAGCATGAGGTAACATAACATCTTTCAGGATATTTTTATACATGAAACGGTCCATTATTCTATCGTTTCGATGTATTGGACCTAGACCGTTAGCAGATAAACACCCCCAGACCATTACATTGCCTCCACCATGCTTCACGGTCTTATGGCAGTAACGTAAATTGAGGCGTTTTCCGGCCGGTCGACGTACACGGCAAATGCCATCGCTCCAAATGATGTTGAACTTCGATTCATCACTGAACAGGACAGTTCGCCATTTCTGCACATTTCAGTCAATATGAGATGTAGCAAACAGGAGTCTTTTCTTCTGGTTTTTTAGTGAAATCAGCGGTTTCTTTGCAGGGCGTCGAGAAAACAATGCGGCTTCAACAGTACGTCGTCTGACTGTTCGGTCCGATACAGGCAGCTCTATTTGCTTTTGTATATTGACTGATGATATCCAGGGATCCTTCTTGACGGATCTGACGATCATAGAATCCTCTCTAGAAGTGGTGGAACGCGGTCTTCCACCTTTGTTATCTGCTGCCAACTTCCCCGTAAAATGATATTTGAAACATACTTGTCTTGATACGGTCCATTTTTTCACGCGATATTTATCACAAATACTTTTTTGTGACATTCCACTTACGTAATCGCCAATAATTTTCTTTCTTAGTTCCAATCCAAGACTGTCGGGAGCCATTTTTGCACTTGAAGTCATAAAAATAATAAAAATAAATAATTACGCTTCTCAAGGCTTACCGTGTTACATTTACCTTTTGATGATACAATAATGCTCTGTGGAACACAACGTTTTGGTTGGATGTGGACTGTATTGATGTAATGAAACACTTGTTGTATTTCACTTCTTGTATTGATGTTCTTTGATAAAACACTTTGATAAAACTCACTTCGATAAACTGTCTTGATAATGCTGACTGATTGACTTCCATATACTGACTGAATTACATGTCGATTGACATGTCTCTTATATAGTAAAATGAACCTGTGTGAACCTGTTCTGGAAGATTCTAGATGCATCTTTTCGATGCTTCTGGAAGCTTCTGGATGCGTCTGGATGCTTCTGAATGTTTCTGGATATTTCTGGATGCTACTGGATGCTTCCAGATGCTTCTTCTGGAAACTTCTGGATAATTCTGCATGCTTCTGGAAACTTCTAGAAACTTCTGGATACTTCCTTTAATTATTAAAAAACTTCCGTGACGTTGACACGGACCAGACTTAAGAAAATGAAACAAACCAAAAAAGTTGCACTTGTTTTGTCCGCTGCAAAATAGCACTTGTCAACGAAGTTCTGCCTGTGTGCTGTCACCTGTCAGCTGATTGCTCATGTCATGGCATGCTATGACTCCAGACTCCTGAACTGTTTGCTGTGGTAGTATAGTTCGTTTCGTTTTTAAGACATGTAAAATTAGGAACACTTTTTAGCATTGCTCGATGTTGGTTGCAAATGTTTTGTCCAATACTGTACCTGTGACCGAAGCTAAATTTAGTTACTAAGTTAACTTAATAAAAACGGTATACTCAATTTCTGGTGTGAACGAGTAAGTAAATAAATTAACAGAAAGTACAACAGTTGATAAACTAGTTTTCTTATGTATGTGTTCACAACAAAAATCGAACTTTATTAATATAATAACACTTTCATCAAATGTCGTGTGAAGAAGAGGTGGTGTGCCTTAATTGTTGTGTGTTAAGTAAATTAGTTTTATTTCGTCAATATGCACACATTTTACAATGTTATCCTTGAGATCTAATAAATATATATGTAAATAAAATCTGACTGGGGCAAGTAGAAGACAAAATGTCTTATCATCAAGCCCCTTCGTGAAATAGAGAAAAATATAATTTTGCAAGTTCTAATATTATACAAAAAGAATGAATCTAAAAAGTTTAAAAAGAAATTAAAAAAATTAAAAATTAAAAAGTTTGAATAAAAAAGTTATAAAGTTTGCAAAAAAGAAAAAATGTTTTGAAAAAAAAAAATTTTTAATTTACAAATCGGTACTCACACGTATCTTAATATAACTTAAATATAAAAATAACGTATTGTATAACGTATATATATAAATTTACAAATCGGTATATATGCGAATACATATTCAATACAATACGTAATACATATTTAAATATTTAAAAAAAGATTTCAAATTTAGAAAGATTCAAAATATTTTCAAGATTTAAATTCATCTACATATATTTTTTATACAAAGTTACAACAAGAAAGATATATCATAAAATAAAATTCTTTTTTAAAAAAAAAAAAATGAAAGAGCGTATGTTTTGTTTTAAATTTAGTAAGTGTTTTTTTTTATAGTTCTTTTAAATGTATCAATAGATTTTATTTTTTTTCATATTTTCGTCAAGAACAGAGTTCCACAAGCGTGGTCCCCGACATGTAATAGAGAAGTCAGATTTTTTAAGTGATGTTAGTAGAATGTAGTAATTACTTTCTATTGAGTGTCTTGTTTTATATTTTTGATTTTTTAGAGAAAAATTTAAAAAAAAATATTTTGGAATTATTTCATTTTGAAGTTTAAACATAAATAACAAGTTATGGTAGATATTTAGTTCATATATGTTTGAGCATTTATTTCCTTGGGAAATGGCTCGGCATTTTCGTTCCTATCTGCTCCCGAAACTAATCGACTTGCTTGCTTTTGTTTTATGTAAATATTTTTTAGGAAAGATGAATAATTGTTTGTTTAGGCAATATTACAATAGTTAGTAAGACTATGTATAAATGAATAGTATAAATTTTTTAAACACATTTTATTCAAAAGATATTTTGTCTTGTACATAATCCCCAGAGTCTTCGAAACTTTATTCTCGACTAACTTTATTTGGCTTTTCCTGAATGTTCATCAAAAAATATTTCAAGTATTTTCATTGAAAAAACTCTTTTTATTTAAATATTGTTAGTTGTTAGTTCTGGCAGTTTAAGCGGAAGGTTTCCAGATTAATATCGTTTAGAAAACAAAATATATTTCGTTTTATCAGTACTCAATGAAAGTTTATTTGCTATAAATCACTAGTTAAGATATATTAGTTCTGCATTTACACAAGCAAAAATATTTTTTAAATTTGAATCCGAAAAGAAAACATTAGTGTCATCAGCAAAAATAATATAATTAAGTACTTTTGAGGACAAATTAATATCATTTATATAAATTAAAAACAGCAAAGGTCCAAGTATTGTCCTTAATTATTCTTAATTGGTAATATGAAGTTAAAAATTAAATGATGTAAAAAATCCAAATATAAATAAATTCAAGCCTAATTATAAAAAATATTCAAATCCAATTTAAATCTTCTGTAATCACAATTCTGATTAATATATTAATCAGAATTGGTGCATAGGAACATACTCTATTCTACTCACGGTGCGTAGGAACATACTCTAAGACCTTGCAACACATCCCCAGAGATTTTATTTTTGATTATCATTAGAAAACATTTCCTCATTCAAAAAATGTAAACGACAACTTTTTTTAGTGGGGGCCTGGGGAGAAAACACACATTTTAGGGCAGTGCCCAGGAATTTTGTTGTTCAAGACAGGTAGCTAATAAGCATGGGGCATACTCAAATTTTTAGTATGTTGATACTGGTAGCAAATGAGGAAGACTTGCAAAAAATTAAGTTAATTGAAGCTAAACCAACCCCGCCCCGATCCCTAACTGCCCCCTTCCTAGAACTACGTCTCCTTTAATCGTAAATTTTTTTTTTTGTTCTATCATAAAGTAGATTAAAATTCATCGACAGATTTCAAATTTCATCAAAAAATCTCTTTTCGTTTAAGATTTATAACAATGCAAAGCCTAAAATTACCCCCTTAAATAACCTTAAATGGTCTCAACTTTTAAACGAAAAATTTTTTTTTGATGTAATTTGAAATCTGTCGATGAACTTTGATCTAGTTTAATATAAAACAAGCAAAAAGTTGAAAAGTGTTTTTTGGAACCATACCCTAGGGGGGATTTGTGGAATCTTCTCGAACACTACAAAATCATGCCCATGCCCCATATTTAGATTTTCAGAAATATTTGTGATAGATTTATCAATTTTATTTTTTAAAGTTTTTAAAAATTTTTGTTTAACATTAAAATTTACAGACGGATAAGTAATTTTTATTACTTTCTATTTACATTTTTATTGAAATAAAAACAAAGCAAAGCAACCTTTAATTATTAACAATTAGTAAAAGTTAGCAGTTGCTAATTGTTAACAGTTGCATAATAACTCTTTGCACGCGTTGATATACGAACTGAAAGCATGTTTTTAGCCATTATATTGACATGTGTTTATAGGCATTATATTGACATTTGATTGATATAACCGATATATCATGCCAATATTATCAATCCATATCAGAAGTTTTTATTTGAAGCATTCATTTAAAATGCCTAAACATGCAAAAGAACATATTTTGTAAAAAAATTTTGCATTTGCTGCTTCAGGAAAGGCACGGATTTAAGACCAATAAATAACCCTGAAACAACTTGTTTAAGTCTAAATAAAAAGAAAAATGACTACTCAAACCTTATCAAAACTATATTCTGGAAAGATTATTCAGCGGATAATCCTGACCTTCCTACCATGCTTTGCTCAAAATGTAGAAAAAAGCTTGCAGAGACTGATCCTTACTTCATTATGCGGCCGTGTTATGAAGGTAATTATAACTATATTGATGTTTAATTTACTTCATTTAAAATTTAGTTTCGCTATTTTAGTTATTATAGCTGTCATACAAGTGCTATAAAATTTAGACCTGAATACCAGAGTTATTAGAGGGAAAAAATGTGAATGTTTTATTTGTGAAAATGGGCGCAAATCAAAAATGGAAAAAATATTGGCCCCAATGGTTGATTGTGTTTCGGGAAAGCTTGTTGATCAAGGCGCTGAAGATGTTTCAAATAAACCTGCAGAAAGACTAGTTTGTCAACATTGTTATGCCCAAGTGGGACAGGGAATTCCACATCCCTGTACGAAATTAGAAAGACAAAAGAATTTGACTGCCATTGTAAAATCAACATCCCCAACAACGCAAGGAAAAGTTCTGTCCAGCTCTATCAAAGATTTCAGCACAAATGACTCAGAGAACACCTTAGTTTTGAAAACCTTTGGTCCGAAGCAACTCACTGTCTCTTTCGGAAAGACTGAGGTTAAGAAACCTTTCTTTTCTTTAGATAAATTGAACAAACTTCAATTAAAACTACATTCCAGGTAAATTTTTCTTGCTTAAAAATACTTTTAAAAATAAATTTGTTATGAGTTTAAAGCCAATTTTTGTAATAACTTTATTATGATTTATAAGTAATCGCAACATGATTGAAGTTGCACGATTTCTGAGAAGTGAGGCAGGACGAAAAAGTGTGGAATCCGGTTTCAATATTAAACTGATTGAGAACAACGAAATAATTGGAAATTTATTCAATTGTGATAAACTCCCATTGCTATTAAAATTAAAAGAAAGCGAAGAGGTAAGTAAACTATTTCCAAAAAAATTATTTTATAGCTAGATTGCAATTTGTATTATTCATTTTGATTTTTTATGAATGTATAGTTGGTAGAAAAAGATACTCCTATTGTGTATTGCAATGACATTGAAGAACTCGTAGCAATGGTACTTCCTCACAGAATTCAAGAAACAAATGATGTTGATATCAAATTAGGTGTAGATGGAGGGCAGGGATTCCTAAAAGTTACACTGTCAATAACCCTAAAACCAGAGTTAAAAAATAATAAAATTCCAGAGAAACTGAGCAAGAGTGACGGATATGCGTGCAAAGATTTTAAAGATTCAAGCGTCCACAAAACTATTATATTGGCCATTTTGCCTTCATTGAACGAAAAATACCATAACTTGCGGTTAATATTGGATAAGCTAAACATTTCATCCTTAGATTACACAGTATCTGAAGATCTAAAGATTTTGCTTCAAATGGTTGGAAAATAAACTGCAACATCAAAACACCCTTGTCCGTATTGCATGACGTCATCTCCTGACTTTCAAAAAGCTGATCATTATACTCTAGAGTCTTTGTGTACATTGTACGACCAATGGATGGCTGATGGTGCAAATTTAAAAAAAGCTAAAAAATACACTAATGTTGTTAACTCCTCTTTATTAACAGGCAACAAAAACAAAAAAATACTAGAACTTGTAAATATTCCAGGACTACATATACTGCTAGGTGTTGTAGACAAAATTTTAAAAGAGATTGAAAAAAATTTATTTGAAAATAAGGAGTGTGGGTTACAGTTTGTTCATCAATATCTGTCTAAAATAAACATCTGCAGAGTGTCCTACCATGGGCAGCATCGTTTGGAAGGCAATGCTTGTCATAAATTGCTTAAAAACATAGACAGCTTTGAACTGTTTTTTCAAGAGTTTAGTCTTGGAGTTTCCGCTGCCAAATATATTAAGGTACTTAGAGATTTTGAAAAATAGTCCATGGTTGTTTTGGAAAATCATTAAGCTCCACGTATGTTAAAGATCTAGAGGAGTTCTCTACGAGCTATAGAAATCTAAGGGCTACAATTCCTTTGAAGGTACACATAATTGAGCAACATGTTATTGAATTTATCAACATGAAAGGTGGAGTCTTTGGTATGATAAATAACTTTTAAATTTGATTAAAAATAATTTATAATCTTAGTAATTAAATACTCTATTTCAACAGTTGAATCGTAAAATTTGCATAATTTACGACGAATATTTATTAAATAAACTTGCATTTCTTTTGTACTTCTACTGTTCTATAGGCTTAGGTTACTGGACTGAACAAGCTCTCGAATCCATTCATCAGGATTTCAATCAGTTTTGGCGAATGAGAAAAGTTGGAGAGCACAGCCCAAATTATATAGAGGCGCTGAAAAACGCAGTTGTTGCTTACAACTACAAGCACTTTTAAAGTAGCTTTCTATTTGCAGGAATGTAGTTTTTAAAAAGTAAAGTGTTAAATCTCCTATGAACAAACGTTTAGTATGACTTTGAAATGTAAAATATCAATCATAATGTAACCATAAAAATCAGAGTTTTTTTTTTACTGTAATAGATAATTGTAGCAAACCCTTCTCGACCCCTAATAGCCCTCCCCAGGGTATGGTTCCAAAAAACACTTTTCAACTTTTTGCTTGTTTTATATTAAACTAGATCAAAGTTCATCGACAGATTTCAAATTACATCAAAAAAAAATTTTTCGTTTAAAAGTTGAGACCATTTAAGGTTATTTAAGGGGGTAATTTTAGGCTTTGCATTGTTATAAATCTTAAACGAAAAGAGATTTTTTGATGAAATTTGAAATCTGTCGATGAATTTTGATCTACTTTATGATAGAACAAAAAAAAATTTACGATTAAAGGAGACGTAGTTCTAGGAAGGGGGCAGTTAGGGATCGGGGCGGGGTTGGTTTAGCTTCAATTAACTTAATTTTTTGCAAGTCTTCCTCATTTGCTACCAGTATCAACATACTAAAAATTTGAGTATGCCCCATGCTTATTAGCTACCTGTCTTGAACAACAAAATTCCTGGGCACTGCCCTAAAATGTGTGTTTTCTCCCCAGGCCCCCATTAAAAAAGTTGTCGTTTACATTTTTTGAATGAGGAAATGTTTTCTAATGATAATCAAAAATAAAATCTCTGGGGATGTGTTGCAAGGTCTTAGAGTATGTTCCTATGCACCGTGAACACAGATGTCATATTATAATGTCTTATGCTTCCAATATCAATTAATATTTCAATATCACAATAATTCATAATTTAAACATTCATTATTTAAAGATGAAATTATTGATTCAATAATGTCATCTTTAAATAATCACCTATTTTACGGTGCGTTTACAATTACCTAATAATAGTATGACACCTTAGAAAAGTGCCTCAGTGAAACACTTTGGAGTGCGATGTAAAAATAAATTATTAAATTTTTGCTGCTCTTCATTGTGCTTGTTTTACTTTATTGATGTCTTATTTATAGTAAGGATTCTAAATAGGTGAACCAATTTTTTTTAATTATACATGTTTGCTGTTAATAAAAAAATATAACTACAATAAAGCGTTTACATAAATAAAAAGTGGATTTAAAAATTATTATATTTATACATGTTTTTGTAGAGAAAGTTTTTTTTTTTAAGTTTTGTCTGTTGAGTACTAGCTTAAATTCCAAATGGGTACAAGCAATACATCTCATTAAGTTTTTATTTGAGTATTAAAAGCAGTACTTTTAATATTTAGGGTATTCAGTATTTTTTTTAAATAAATCTAATTTTAGTTGAGCTAAATTAAGTTGACTAATTTTAGTCAAACTAACCTTAACTCTTATCCCTACAATATAATCAGGTCGGCACACGGGATAGCTGCATAAAGCAACACTAAAATAATACTGCGAGGTTGTTTTGTTATACAATATAAAATGTTTGTGTCAATATAAAACATCCTTGCCACATTATTTCGTTGTTTTGTTCAGTTTTAAAATTAAAAATAATATCTTTTTTATATACCCATTTTCCTATATAATAATTTGGTTCCAATCGGAGGCGGATCCAGCATTTTTTGGTCTTTGAGATAGCTAACTTCTTGACATGGAGCAAACTCCAAACATTTATATGTTTAAACTTATGTCAAATAAGGACGCTTTACAAAAAATTGCGAGCCTGAGAACAAAAAAAACCCAAAAATTTTGCCCCCCATCCTTTCCCAAACGCGAGAGCAACAAGTTGATGAAATATTTTTCTACTATTTTTAACTAAACTTATATTCATCGATAAATTTTAAATTTCATAGTAAAATATTTTAGCGTTCAAAAATTATGACCATATAAAGTTTAAACCCCCGTCAATTTGAGGGGGTTGCAAATTTTATATGGTTATAATTTTTGAACGCTAAGAAATTATACTAACGAGTGAAGAGAAATTAGTTACACAAAAGTGAATTTAGTTTTGCTTGAAATCCATAATATTATATTTTAGCATTCGAATGTAATTTGTTTTTTTAAATATTCTAGCTTTATTAAAAAAAAATTATTCAAAAAAAATGTCAAACGACAAAGAAAGAGCAGTTCTTCAAAATAATGTCAAAAATTGTTTTGTAAAAAATCCAAGAGCTACCGAAGCTGAAGCTGCTAACCGTTTTATTTAAGAAGGAATCTGTCGCAAAAGAGCATATAATTATATTAATTGACACCTTACAGGACAGTGTTTAAAAGTTACAAAAAAGTCTGGACGCCCATCATCGTGGACTCGAGAAAAAAAAAAAACTTCGCAGGTTGACCAACAATTGAAAAAGTGTAAGTCAAAGAAAACTCGCACGTAAATTCAACGTCGATCAAAAGACAATTTGTTCACAATTGGCCAAAATAAACATTAAGTACCGTAAACGTGAAAAAACACCCAAATAAAATGATGGACGGCGTATAAGGGCACAAAAAAAAGCTGAAAACTCTTAAATCACCTCTATAAAGAACAGAGTGTTTTAATTTTAGACAACGAAAAATACTTTTGTTTCGGCGGCAATGAAATGCCTGGAAACGCCGGACATTAAACGGGCGACAAAGACAAATGTCCAGATTAAGTTCGTTTTGCGGGAGAAGAAAAATTTCCAAAATAAATTTTTTGTTTGGATAGCACTATCTGAGCGCGGAATGTCAAAACCAGTCTTTCAGTCAACAACATGGGCTGCAATAAAATCAAGCATTTATATCAAAGAATGCTTTGAGGAACGACTTAAACCATTCATGGATAAGTATCATCAAGACCTAAATTATATTTTTGACTAGATTTAGCAAGTGCTCATAGGTCTAAAGATGCCATTTCCTGGATGGATGAAAATATCAATTTCGTACCGGTCGATATGAACCCTCCTGATGTCCCCAAAGCCCGGCAAATCAAAGATTTTTGGGGAGTATTGGCTCAGAATGTGTATTAGGGTGGATGGAAGGCCAAAAGTTCACAACAATTGATTGGGCGTATCAATTCAGGTTTGAAAAAAATTGATGCAATTACTTATGAAGGGTATTATAACGAAATTGAGATTAATAGCCAACAAGGGAGTGCTATCGGTTTATAAAAAATAATTTTGTTAAAATAAATATTGTATTAACTAAAAAAAAGTATTAAAAAAAATTTTGCTTTTGTTTCTTTAAAAATAAAAGGCTTTGATTTTTGTGTAACTAACTTTTCCTCACCCGTTACCATAGTTACCCGTTATCAAACTTAAAATTTCTTGATGAATACACAAGTAAGTCTAATTAAAAATAGTACAAAAAATGTTTCATCAACTTGTTGCTCTCACATTTGGGACAAGGGAGGAAAAGTTTTTGGGGGTCTTTTTTGTTCCCAGGCTCCAATAACCGCAATTTTTTGCAAAGCATCTTTATTTGACATAAGTATAAACATATAAATGTTTGGAGTTTGCTCCATGTCAAGAAGTTAGTTATCTTAAAGACCAAAAAATGCTTTAACCGCCCCTGGTTTCAATAAAGTATACTTGAAACTTTCGTTACAACTCCGATACATCCTTTGCATAATCTAGGTTATGGTGATAAAAATCAGAGAACTATCAAAATCTGGTAATGAAAATTGAAGTCAGTATATTTATCCTATCGGTTTATCTGATATGTTTATGATACATTATACGTTCTCGACACAAAACTTTTCTTTTAAATATTAATAGCATTTTTATCATTTATAATAATAACAACAAATTTTAACAAATTTATTCAGATAAAAATATGACCCAATGTAAGATAATTTATGTGAGAAAACAATATATGTAATAAAATTACTAAGACAAGCAAAATGCAAGCAAAAGAAAAAAAAAAAAAATAATAATAATATATTTTTACAAAATTACACTGATCTTCAAGTATATATTTATGTATATGAAACAAGATCACGAAATTCGTCCCGTCAAAACTTTTTGTAAAGAAAGACAAAAATGGTAGTTAATATTAAAAAAACATTTAATTTGATTTGATGTTATTATGTATAAAAGTGTTGAAAAAATAAAATAATAAAAACACTGCGAGGGACTATCCTATCTTTATCCTACCTTAAGCGGGGTACTTGTTTTTAAGCTTTTTAAAAAACAATTTTCAAGTGTTTGCATTTAAAAAGGTTCTCAAAAAACATGATCAGTTTGAATTTCTAGTTAGTGACACCGTCCAATCCATAGGCACCAATAGATATTTGAGTAAAATAAGTTAAAAACTTTCATTTTTGATACTTCGAATATAAAGTACAGTCTTGAAGATTAGTCTGAATACCTTGTCTATCTAAAAAATCTTTTTACCAAAAACAAAGAACTAATGGAAACTGTTTATTTCAATTTTTTTTTTCAAGTTCTAATTAAAATAATATACATCAATTAAGTTGACATTTTAAGATTTGAAACACCTAAAGAAGTGATGAAAATTTTTTTTTTTTTTATAGAATATATAATTATCATATATTAAAAATATAACAAATAATTATGTTTCATATATTGAAAGAAAAAAATTAAGATCGCAAGCATAACTAATAAGAAAACATATGTAAATATAATAAAGTTAATTTGCTTGTTTTTTTTTTAGGAAAATTTTATTCTTCTTTCTCGATTTCTAATTTTAAAGGAGCCTTTAGAGGTATCTTCGGAGCTTCAATGGTTAGTTTAAAATCTTTAGTATATCGTGAACTCAGGTGAGATAGATCAACATCATCTGGTAAAGATATGTTTCTGGTAAATTGTTTATGTTGAAAACCTTGGACACCGTCGTCTTCAGTTTTAGTTTCACCGTGAATGACTAAATCTCTACCTTTCACTTGAATTGAAATTTCCTCTGGCTTAAAACCTTGTACATCTAAACTGCATTTAAAGTTTTCATCTGTGGATTCTATAGATTCAGGTGTCGTAGGAAGCACTTTAGGAGCTTCAATATGTAAAACTCCGTCTACACTGATATTTGAAGTAAGAGCTGTTAGATCAACATCGTCTGGAAGAGTGTATTTTCTATGAAATTCAATAAATTCAAATCCATTTTCATTTTTATTGCGATGTTTACCACATATTTCAAGAACCTTTCCTAAATAAAAGAATGATATATATATATATATATATATATATATATATATATATATATATATATATATATATATATATATATATATATATATATATTATATATATATATATATATATATATATATATATATATATATATATATATATATATATATATATATATATATATATATTTATATACGTGTATGTGTTCGTGTGCTTATTTGTATATACATTTAAACAATCTTATATTTATAACATTATAAAGCTGCATATGTACCATCTACTTTAATCGTAACTTCTTCTGGTTTGAAATGTTTGACATCAAGATCAACAATAAAGCCATCATTCGAAACCATATCTTTTTGAGAAGAAGACAGTAAAGGGATGTCTTCAGCCATGTCATTATATAAACTATCGTATACTTTCTTTACCAATCGACTATTTAGTTTATGATTAAATGGAGAAAAGTATCTTAAAGGTGGAAAGGTCTCGTCCAAAATCTTTTCAATAAAAACTTTTTTTGGAACATTAGCTTGTACAGGTACATACCACAATGACATTTGTTTCTAAAAAAAAAAGAAATATTTATTTATAAAATCATACTTGCATTATTTTTATTACATTTTTTAACGGTTAAAAAATTTTTTTTCTAAGAAATCTGTCTTGTTTTACTACTTTACTCTCTATGAAACGCAATTTTTAAATGAATTTTTTTTTAATTAATAAATCAACTTTTGACACTTTCATCTAAAATACAGACCTGTTACAACAATTATTGTTAAATTACAACATCAGTAGAATAAACTGACTAAAAGCAGATTTTTCCACATAATAATTTTATATTAGATATTTAGATCTGATTAATAGGTTAGTAAATTTATTATTAATAAGTAAAAATACCACACACTTTTCAAAAATAAGTGGTTTAACCTAAGAACGTTTTTTTATAAACTCTTCAAAAATATGATAAGAATTTGTCTTAATACCAGGACATTAGCAAGGCGCGATTTAAATGATTGCGAATATTGAAATCTGGAAATACATCTGGTGTTTAAATTTTCATTTTATTAAAAAACATTGAACACTTTTTATGGAATGGGTGAATTAACTTATATTTATCATATCGCAAAAACTTTATGAATATGCAAGGCAGTAAGTTTACGACTGCAAAGGTAGTATTTATAACTTTGCACATACTTTATTGTGCGTTCAAATAGCAATTAATCAAAGTAGTATGAAAAAAGTTAAAATAATAATTATGATACCTCAAATTTTAAAACAGAAATGCAATAATATAATTATGCTATTAAAAATTTTACGAAACATAAGCTTTTAAAAGTTTATATTCATAGATAAATTCTAAAATTCACAAAGTAATCTTTTAGCATTCAAAAATTTTGACCTAATAAAGTTTAACCCCCCCCCCCCCTCAATTTGAGAGGGTTACTAGCAATTTAGTAGGTACTAGCAATCAGGGCCGCCAAGAGGGAGGGGAAATTAATGTACTTTGCCCCTGGCCGTCCGGAAGAGGTTTTAAAGGAGGAGAGGGGAGGGGGATAACGTATCTGGTACAAAAATTTTTTTTTGCATACTAATTCATCTAAAAAAATAAATAATATTAATAGGATCCTTGTTCCTTTGAGCATCTGCGCTTCCCCCGCAGATGCTCAAAGTTGCCATTTTTTAAAGAACAATTAAGTAAAAAAGCAATAGTTTCAAACTTTTGATTTTTTTCTTAAACCACACCTGTGAACTTCCATATATTATACATCAATCGGAAGAATATTAAACAGGCTTTCAGAGTTTAAAGTAAAATAATTTATAAAGATACATTTCATGCTGTAAAAATGCAGAGAAAGATAACTTTTTAAACTAGAAAATAATGGCATACTTGAATGTGACTTTTATTAAATTCTGTATTTTTCTGTAAAAATCTGAATACGTATGGATAAACTTCGATTCTTCTTCTTTTAAACCAATATAGGTTTTGATGCCGCCCGGACCCACCCAAGAACAATTATTTCCAATTTTAAAATGTTTCTACTTAAATTGATTTAAGTAGCAACATTTTAAAATTGGAAATTTTCAATCAAAATGCATAGTATTATCATAAAAAGAAAATTTTAAAAATAAAAAGATGTATTTGTGGTAATTTTAAGACCTACTAATAATATAACCTCAAAATACTTCCTTTAAGTTAATATAACCTCAAAAGCTTCCGCAAGTTAAAAGAATTTACAAAAAATCTTATGGTCGATATAAAATTGTGTTAGAAAATAGTAAATTACAAATCGTCATAAATGAAGTTAAAGAATAAAGATTTTATTTCTTTTTTCATTAAAATGTCAGAATGTTTAAAGTTTTTGGGGAAGAAAAATGCTATGAAAATTGAAGGTGCTCAAAAAAATGAGTTAGAAAAAAAAAATCATTAACATAACAAACCACGTACAAACAAAAAATGAAGGATATTCAATACTCCAAATATAAATTTCATTGAAAGTTAATTTCCTGGTTAGAACATGAATTTAATTTTGAATTTAAAGAAGTTATCTGGAAACTCTCAAACGTATTAGAAACGCCAGAATTAAAGAAAGGGCGGCATACATTACCTTTTAAAGTCGAAGGAAAACGAGCTAAAAGAATAACAATTTCTAATCTATCTGAAAAAGCTGAATATGATACAAAGTATATACTCGAAACAGGAAGATACACAGCCAAACAAATAAGTAATAAGAACTTAGGAAAAATTATCATGTGCATTCTACAAGATCAATAATTGGCATATGATATCAATAAAAACATTTACAAAAAAATAAAAATAAATGTCTCCGAAAGAAGGACTTGCTTTTCTATTAAATTATTGTTTTACTAAATCTTAGTACATGGTGATAAGATTGGAAAGTAAATAGAGAGGTGCTGATATTTATACGCTTTACAGCGATATTCTGGAATCTAAAAAAAATGTAGACCATATAATATGCACATCTCTGAAAAGGATGCAAATGTGCTATTATAAAATTTTCTAATGTATACTGTTCAAAGAATAATAGAATCACAAAAGGCGAAAAACTATATCTAAAATTACAAATAAAGAAAAGGACTCAATTGAGTTGATTTTTGTTGTAAATTGGGGGATTTGATGGAGCCAGAAATTTTTCCTAATTCAATCAAATGTTTGATGAGTTATTTGAAAGTTTATCAGACGATTTGCTTTTTTTTTGTTGTTGTTACTATTGTACCCTTAAGACTTCAAAAATCTGACTGGGATGTGTTTTGGGCAAACCCAACTCCTAATTCTGTTAGATTTTGCAGACCAATTATCTTAAAGTATGCTAAAAAAAGTAAAGAACTTGTTCTCAAAACAAAAACTTTTGTTGAACAACAAATAAATGAAGTTTCTGATATTATAATATGGCAACCAAATGAAAATGTTCTTAATATCAACAGCTCTTTATTTTTAACAGCAATCGATGGAAAAGTTTTAGCGGAAATCACTGAAACACCATCATATCAATTGTGTCCGCTTTGTTAAGCAATACCTACTGAAATGAGTCACATTGAAAACTACACAAACAAATTATTTAACACTGAGAAAGCATTTTTACTCTTTGGAATAAGTCCACTTCATTGCTGGATCCATTTTATAGAATATCTAGACAAAACCCATCCAAGTGGCACTGGTTTATCTAATAATGACAATACTGCACGGCGAGCTTTTTCTATTCCAATATTGTTATCGGAAATTTTGGATATAGATATAAATTTTATTGTCCATTTAAGAACAATATTAATATGTTTGTCTTGTCAAATTCCAATTGATCCAATCAAATTTGAAAATTGTTGCCTACAAACAGCTTTAATTATCAATATTTATGGTATAAAATTCCTACTTGTGTTCATAAAAGTTTTAGCTCATGGAGCTCAAGTCATGGTTGAATGATTGAACATGGTTGAATTAATTTTGCCAGTTGGAGCTTTTGGCAAAAATGCTGGAAAAAGTCTTCTCAAATGCCATAGAAAAGATCGTATGGATCATGCAAGAAAAACCTCAAAAATTAACAACTTAGTTGATGTTTTTTTTCGAGCTTTAGAAAAATCGGATCCTTATATTTTCAGTTTTATTTTGAAAAGTTGTATGAAGTCTGTATGTAAATCAGTGCTACCAGAAGAGGTATTGCAACTTTTACTGATTAAAAATTCCACAAGAAGTAAGGATGTTAATGAAGAAGTTTTACCTGAACTAATCGATGTTTATCGACAATTAGATTACGTTGATATAGAAGCTGATAGCAGTTTATCCATTAGCGAATAAATATTCAGCTATACCTAGAAAATTTACTTTTAACTAAAATAATTCAAAACTTTTATTATTAAATGATATCAGTGATTTTGTTTTGCATGTTTTTCCTTATTCTGCAAGTCCCCTCACTTAGGAAAAACCTCTTTTGTATTTTTTTGAAAAAATCAGCTTTTTTGATTTCATTTTTAAACTAATAATTTTGTTTTATATATGTTAAGGAATATATTAAAAAATAAAATTGTAGCGTGATTTTTAGAACTGAATAAAATTGACTGTCATGTTTTATGTAAAAAAAAACAAAAAATCAATTTAAGTAGAAACATTTTTAAATTGGAAGTAATTGTTCTTGGGAGGGTCCGGGCAACCTATATTGGTTTAAAAGAAGAAGAGTTGAAATTTAGAATATAATAAAACATACAGAATTAAATAAAAGTCACATTCAAGTATGCTATTATTTTCTAGTTTGAAAAGTTATCTTTCTCTGCATTTTTACAGCATGAAATGTATCTTTATAAAATATTTTACATTAAACTCTGAAAACCTGTTTAATATTCTTCCGATTGATGTATAATATATGGAAGTTCACAGATGTGGTTTAAGAAATAAATCTAAAGTTCGAAATTATTGCTTTTTTACTAAATAATTGTTCTTTAAAAAATGGCAACTTTGAGCATCTGCAGGGAAGCACCAAGTGGTATAGAAAGAAAAATTCTTTCAGAACATGAAAATATGACTAATTTGCAACAATCTTGCATAATCAGAATTTTTTATTTCGGATTTTCGCAAATCTGGAATTAATGCTACTTTTTGATTATTTCAAACCACTGTCCCAGTGGGCACAGGACTTAAATAAGACGTCTTTAGAGCGTTTAAAAGATGTAGAAAACTTTCAAAAGACGTTAAAAAGACGTCCAAAACGTTTTTTATGTCCTGTGCCCACTGGGTTGCCCTGTGGGTGCTACTGTTTGTGAGTATGTTTTTGACTCGTCTGCATTTCGTTCCAACATTTTTTTGACAACAAAGTAAACAAAGAAAGAAATACATTTCGACTATATTTCAAAAAGAAATTTATGATTTTTGCTTTGCGTTTAATAACGCCAAAGAAGTTAAAAAATTTTTAATTTTAAAAATTTAAAAAGTTAACAATCTTTGCATCGCCATAAGTTTCAGCATGAATAATCAAAGACCTACTCGATTACACAATGGAAATCCTATTTTGGAAATATTTAATGGCTGAACAATCTGTTCAGCTGCAGCCAAGTTATTACATAAAATTTATGTTACAAAATGGAGCTCAAAGATTGAAGCAGTCACTTGGAATAAAGACAAGAGAGATCTTGTAATAGTTAACTTGTCTAAAAGAGTTAGTCCTTTCAGGCGAAATTAGTAATGAAGTACATTATCAAATTAAATGGATGAGTTCTTTTGACTTTTTCGATTTCACTACTTTTTGATTTAATTGTTTGATGTCAGTTAAGAATGTAAGTCTTCTGTTTCAATCCACTCAACTCACTCTTGATGATAACGTAAAGATTTTAAATAGCCTTTTGATGGATCTGGATCAAATATGTTTGTCTTGGAACCTGATTTGATAGAGGCAACAGAAGTTACAAAAAACTTGAAATTTAATGAAATTATGATTGCTGTGAAGAGAACGCGAAAATTCGTAATAAAACTGTTAGTTACAACCACAAAGAAGCATCAAAAAACTTTGAGTGTAGTGTCTTCGAAGTTGCACTCAACAATCTAACTAGTCAAATAAGATCAAGATTTAAAATAATAGAAGATGAATCTAACAAGTTTTCCTGTCTTTGGTCTTTACAGAAATCTCAAACAGACGAAGAACTAGGTTTAAAAGCTGAGAATCTGACTAAACTTTACTCAGAAGACTTACTTAAAACAAATTTTCTGATGAAGTTCGGCATTTTTTTTCCGTAAGAAGAAATATTCTAGTCACTAAAAAGCCTGTCAAACTTCTAAATGAAGTTTCTGCATTCAATATTTCCACAAGTGTGTGTTTCACTTAAAATCTTTCCAACATCGCGCGTTTCAACATCTGAAGGTGAAAGATCCTTCAGCAAGTTAGCTATCATCAAAGATTATCTTCGTTCCACAATGGGCCGGGAGTATTTGAGCTTATTGATGATCCTTTCATTTAAATCAGATTTAGCCAATAAAGTTTCTTATGAAGAAATTATGTCAAATTTTTGCCGCTAAGAAGACCCGGAAGATGTGTTCGTCTATTAAGACTGATTTTACCATAGTTTGTTTTTACAAACCAAAGCTAATTAAATGCGATTTTAGGTTCTCTATGAAAGTAAATAAAAAATAACTATACTAATATATTTGTTATTTACCATTTTAAGACCTGAAGTATGATAGGGCATCCTTTAAACTTTTGGACCTGGGCATCACAAAAACTCTGAGCGAGCCTGAAAGTAATTTTCAACTTTTTTTAGAAAAATCATATGCCTCAAGCGGGTGTACCTTTATTAGACCATAAAACTATAAGGTAGAAAAATTGAAAGCTGCAAGTCTTCCTGATTCTATCTTATTTTAATTTAATTTTAAATTTATTTTACATATAATTTATTATGAAACATAGACTAGAGTGATTTATAATTAATGAATTTTTTAATTGAGTGTTGGAATAAAATATTTTCCCGCGTATTTTCATATGTAATAAAACGTAAATAATTTATTTTATAGTTTTTATAATTTTTTTAGACATGTTTGGATCCTGTAAAAATGGGTATACATAAAATGTATTAGGTTGTATAAAAGTCATATATTTGGACTAACTTGTGTAAATAAAACATTTATACAAAAACAATGTTTGAAATGTTGCAACTTATTTAGGTTTGATAGAGACAAAAACAAATTTCAGCCATTTTTGTTCTTAAGTTTTAAAAAAAAAACCTTTATCTTTTTAGCTTAAAAACTAAATGCAGAAAAAAAAAGCTTTTGCGGGAATGTTTTCGTTTTTAACGCATTTCATTGTAATTCTACAAAAAATGGTTTCTTTAAAGCGGTTTATATGATTTTTCGAACTTATTTTTTAAATATCGTTAGGTGCCCGCCTGGTTTTTTGATGTTTTAGATAAGACAAATTCGCACTTTATGCAATAGTAAGCGACCGGGGCTATGGCCGGGGCCAGGTTTGATAACACATAGCCGCGACCGGGGATGAGTTTATGATCAGTGCAGCGTTAATATTGATAGATCCTATAAAAATGTTATTTTTAATTAAAATAACATTTTATATAAAATATTGTTTTTAAATAAAATTCATATCATAAATTTTAATTAAAACAACATTTTTATAGGATCTATCAATATGAATGCAGCCCTGATCATAAACCTGGCCCTGGTCATAGCTATAAGTTATCAAACCTAGTCCCGGCCCTGGCCCCGGTCGCTTACTATTATGCAATCTCCAAACTTAAGTGAACGCCCATACCTATATCAATTGAGGAGGCCTATCTCTGAAACCTGATATCTGAAACATCTCAAATTCCTGCAGGCGCCCATGTCACTACTAGTTAATTTTAGATTTTTTTAATTTTGACTTAATTCCTATTTTCTAATACATTATCTACTCCCGCTTGAAACTACTTAATATCAAAGATTGCTAGTACCTATTACAGAGTCACTCTCAATTTTTATCGACATTTACTTTTATATCTAACTCAATTTACTAATATTTGCCTAAAAATAAGAAATTTCATAAAAAGACTTTAACATATTTTAAAGTGTTTTTTCTTAATAAACTCAATAAACAAACTTGAATTTTGATATAACAAACAAGATTGAATTTTGTATAAAAAGAAGTTACAAACCTTTACAAAAAATTTGTCTAACTTTGATAACTGTCTTGAAAGCGGGCGGCAAAACGACATTTTATGTCCTAAAATAAAAACGTCTATTTCATACACAATTTGACATACATAATTTAGACTGTAAAATTTGTTTCCATTAATTACGATTATTACAAAGACTTTATAAAAGACCAAATCGCATTATAAGTCTTAACCGATCTAAACTGGTTGCTGAAAAATAATTCTGATTTTCTTTTATACGTAAAACACATCCAAATTTATTCTAAACCCCCAAAGTCAAGGGGTCAAAGTAACAAAATTAACATTTTGAGAAAGCTCAAGTCAAAGTCAAAAATTTTTATAAGAGAGAAAATTAAATCTACATTATTTTGACGGCATGTTAGAACACTAATCGGGTCTTCCGATTTTTATTATAACATTACCTTTGAACTGAAATTTTATACTCAAGAAAAAATCAGATAGCGTAATTTAAAAAGAAATCTTGATAACTTCTAAATTTCAAAAAAAGATGACAAATATTAGCGTTTTTCGTGTATTTTTTTTAGCACTAAAACATCAAATTAAAGAAGTTTTCTATGGTTTTCAGGTCTTTGTTTTTAGGTGAATCTTGATCAGCATGAACCTCTCTATCATCATCATAAATAAAAATAAGAGAGATGGGGGTTTGAAAAGAAAATAAGTGTCGGTTTTAATTGATGTAGGGTGTTAAAATTGATTTAAATTTATACATATTATTTGACTTGATTTCTGTAAAATTGTATGCTTATTTAGATAAAATGCTTGATAAATAAAATTTATGATTAGTATTTAACGTTAAAAGATTTTGTTTGTATGAAATTTATTATTCTGCTGAGAAAAATCAGCCATAAAAGTTACTAGATTGATCACATCAAGTTGTTAAAAAAGCAACGCAAAGTTTCACCTAGTAACAATCTCAACAAAGTGGAGATTGTTATTAGGTGAAACCTATATTCCATGTGTGTGTGTCCATGTGTGTGGCAAATTTTTCTGATAATACATCAAATAGTTCTAAAATACCAAATGAAGCAATCGCAATCAGTGAAAAAAAAATGCTAAAAAAAGAAAAGAAAATTTTTAAAAGATTCTTTTAAAGAATCTTGTGAACGTGCATTAGTGGTAAAAATTGATCAAATAAATGGAAAACGAACCACATACCACGTTAAGTACAATAACGGCTTTAATGAACTATGGTCATATATTTTATTAATTGGTTTTGAAAAAAGAAATCGTATTCTTTGTAGCTAGGTTTTGTAGCAAAGTTTATATAAAAATGCTTGTAGTTTTATTTAATATAAACTTTTAGTTTGAATATATATATATATATATATATATATATGTATATATATATATATATATATATATATATATATATATATATATATATATATATATATATATATATATATATATATACACGTAAATTATGTTAGTGTATTTTAAAAATAGAGTGCTCAATGTTCTTAAAGAACTGAGCAATAATAAATTAGTAAAAAACACTTATCTAACTTTTATCTTCTACTTTAAGTTTCACCATTGCTGGATCATCAGGAAGAGTTCCTAATGATCCAGCAATGGTGAAACTTAAAGTAGAAGATAAAAGTTAGATAAGTTTTTTTTACTAATTTATATATATATATATATATATATAGATATAGATCTATAGTTTGTTGTCTTTGGGAAGAGCGGAAGGAAAAAAGTGATTCTTACGCCAACACATACGTCACTTTTAATTACTTTTGACTTTCTTCTAATATTTGCGTGTTGGACGAAAGTAAAAACCATTAATTTAATTACAAATAAATCGTTTTTTAAAAAAACCACAAAAACGCAAATTTAATTGACCAGAATGTTTTAAAAACATTCTGAATGTTTTTAACAATATAAACAATGTTTTTATTTCTATTTTTTTTAATAAAATGTTTTTATTTTCAATTTTTTTAATAAAATGTTTTTATTTTTATTTTTTTTTACTGTAAATCATGCGCGGAGTGCTGCTACATCGACTATCTTATAGCCTGACTCGCAAAGGAGTGCTGCTACATCGACTGACAAATAGCCTGACTCGCAAGGGAGTGCCACTACATCGACTGACAAATAGCCTGACCCGTAAGGGAGTGCTGCTACATCTACTATCTTTTAGCCTGCCCAACAAGGGAGTGTTGCTACATCGACTGAGGGTTTGGTTGGGGCAGGCAGTCTATCAATTAATAAAAAAAAAAAATTCCGGTCTTGCATTTTAATTTTTACTTTTTGTCAACAAAATATGGAAAAAAACTTTCGGACAACATCTACGGGTTGTATATACACACAGGGTGCGGAAAAAGTTCCCGTACAAAAATATAAACAGCAAAAACAGCAAAAGTTCCTGTACAAGACGAGGAACAAATTACACTTTGATTTAAAACAAAATAATACTAAAAAATACAAAAAGAATACGAAGGAACACAAAAGAAAACTAAAAACACACTATATATTGAAAGAAAACACCATACAGATAATTTTTTTAAATTATACTTTTGAACGGGAACTTTTTCCGCACCCTGTATATACAAACATGTTCTGCCATAGCATCTAACATTTAACATGAAAATAAAATATTCCGACGGAGTACATAACTTCGACGCTTAAAGTCACAACTTCGATAACTTAAAGTCAAAGTATGATGTTGAGATTTTTTTTTAATCTGATTGGTACACTGTTAGTTAAAAAATCATAAAACAGAAAACCATTTAAAAAAATAATAAAACTGTGAAAAGATATTCGTTTTTTTAGTAAGTTTTATTATTAGTAATAATTATAATTCCAGGCATCTTACGTTTCTCAAATAATTTGCGACGAATGTCAAATAATTTGGGAATCAATGACATTTCTTGGAAAAATAACCAAAAAATTGTTGTCTAAAAAGTTTTCTCATTCGTGTAAATATAAATTTTAGACAACTTTTCACGTTAAAAATTTATCTTTAGATATTTGACGTTTTGGCGAATTGACCTATATTAAATTTGGGTCCGAGTTTTTCACTTAATAATTTTTGAAGAAATTTTAAATAAAAATTAATTCAAATTTATATTTTTTCCAATTATTTGGTTACACTTAATATAATAAAAATTGAAACATCTAAAAATCTTCAAAATTTTTTTTAAAACATATTTTACTGGTTAATTAACCGTATCATGGTCTGCGTTTGTAAACCCCGTAAAAACTTATATTTATGACTTGTTCAAACAACTTCGAATTATAGTCTTACTTTTAATGGAATTTTAGTAAAAATATCTTAATACATATTTATTTTACGCACACACAAAAAAAAGATTGCAATTTTTGGTGCTAAATATTTAACGAGATATTTTAAGAAAATATTTATTAAAAAGTCCCAAATATTGAAAATATGAAGCACCCCTATCCTTGGAACTAAATAAGCTACAGAGGTAGTCGAAACCATTTTAAAAATAATAAATCTTAAAGAATGTGATCCATTTAAAATATACAAAGTTTACGTCGATTTGCGACCATTTATTACGATAAGAAAAAGTTTTAAAATTGCCCTACGTGTGCAATAACGATAAGTATTTAACTTTTTGCTAACTTTATTATTTATAATGTGTTAAAACTTCAATAAAACTTCTATAATAAACAATTCTACAATAAATTACCATTTAGCATAGTTTATTGCAAATAGCACAGACAAATAACTTAAAAATAATAGCAGACTAATAACACAAAAGAGTTAAAATAATAATTAAGTCATCAAAAGTAAAATTGTGCTTACCACTACACTTAGATACTGTCCGCTATAGTTTTTAAAAAAAAAACACACACTCAGTACGAAACACGTAAAACTGCGTCAAACTTTATAGCTTTTAAAAATGTGGTCACAACACATTCCGTGGTTGTTTTAGAACTTTCCCGATTTTTTAAAAATTCTTTTTTTCTAAAATTTATTGCTTGTGGTTTGCAGACGATTTCATGGCTCAAAAGGAAAAGAGTAATTTTATATGCCGTAGAGTATTTTTCATAGAAAAGAACCTATTTTAGATTATGCGATTAAAAGCAATTAAAAGTCGCATTGAATCACATGCATTTTTTAATAAAAATCTACTCATAATAAATCGCCCAGCAGTTTACTATATAAAAATGATAGAATTGAAATTACCTAATTATCACGTTCCTAACTAACCGCCCCCTATTCCTTATGGAAATATCAAAGTTTATTGCATAATCAAAACCAGAATATGCACTGGCATTAGCGTATTGCGCTTATGTTAGCGCATATTCACTACGGTCAAGGTGGCTACTTGTGGTTACAACACATTCTGAACTTTTTAACTTGCAACGTAAACCTTAATGAACATCTTAATCCTGCAACGTCAACCTTAAGCAACTTATAAAACTGGTCTTTAATGATTGTGTTATCAAGTAAATGCTTAGTAACTTAGCAAGTAGTCTAAAGAAATTTAATTAATGTTACTCAACAAATTACAAAACATACCTGCATGTACTGCATTCAAATCATTTTCATTCAAATAATCAAACAAAAAATTATTACAATCTTATCATAAGTATAAAAAAAAGTTTGTTATATTTGTAATATTGATGCGATGACAAAATTACAAAAAAAAATAACACAAAAAGCTGTTTAAAAGTGTTACCAGAAAACGAAGTTATTCTTACCGTGTGTTAAATTTAACTTCGTTACCAAAAATGTTGGCTAATGGTCAATAAAGTAAATTTCAAACCATGAAAATTTATTAAATTTAAACCATATTTCAACCGTAGACAAATTAAACATAAATAACAAAGAAGAGCAGAACTTCTACGGCAAACTTAAAAAAAAAAAAAAATCTAGTACTAAGACATTTGGAAATTTGAATAAAACATATTCCCTTTTAATGAAAATATAAAATATACAATACCAGTTCATTATAATAAAACAAAAGAAATGGCAGATAGAACTTAAAAAATATATATTATAAAAAGTTGGCTTTTAAACTTGAAAAAATATAAAAATTAATATAACGTTACTATATCTTTAAATTACAATTATTATGATATGTTGAACTAAAAACTATTTTAATTAAAGTAAATTGAACTTGTCTTTTTCCAATGTTCCTAAAGTAAAGAAATAGCCCTTCAACATAAATTTCAAAAACTCTAGAAATTCTAATTAGAGTACAAATAATATATAGCTACGCTATTTAAGTGGTTATTAGTTAGTGTACAGATGGAGCACCTGCAAAGCTAGGAAACACTTCTGGTTTTGCAGCATTGGTCAAGAAAGAGGTTTCTAAGGCCACGATTACTAATTGCTTCTTACGCCAATATGCATTGGCATCACGAACTTTGCCTACTTTTTCAAAAGAATGTCCAGGTGTATCAAAATAATTAACTTCTTAAGAGCCAGATCTTTGAATCACTAGTTGTTTAAGAAAAAGTCACAAAATAGAATCACACCACGAAGTACTGCTGTATTATGCAAAAGTTTAATGGTTATCATAAGGACCAGTTTTGAAACGCTTATTCGAGTTTCGCATAGAAGTCTAGATATTTCTAAAAGATAAACAAAGCGCATCGTATCAAATTCTGGAGACTCAAATATTTTTCAAGGACTAGTTTACTTAGCCAACACTTTTAGTTATTTGAAAAGTATAAACCTGTCTTTTCAGGGTCCTGCCGTCACTATTGTGCAACTGAAAAGCTAAAGCTTTTCTTGGTGAGCTGCCACTTTAAAAAAGGAGAGTGGATGTAGGTTTAACGCAAATTTTTGTATGCTGGAAGAACTGCTTCACACAAGAAATGCAATTGGAAAAAAAATTAATTAAAGAAGTGCAAAAGGAAATCTCAGTACATCTCAAAACACTTCAGAACTATTTTGAAGAATACTTTTGTTCTGAGAGCCTTATTCTGGAGACCTGGGTGCGTCGCCCATGTCAAAAAAAAATCTAAAAATTGTAACCGGCTACACTCTATGATGAATTCAGGGAAATTATTACATGAATTATTCAGTTAACCTTTTCACCCTTAAAATCAAGCGAAATTCCTGATTTTTAGTTAAATAATTTAGGTTATTTCGTATTCTGATTTATTCAGGCACTCAAATCTAGAAAAGCATTTTGAGTCATTGTTGAAACATTTAGAAGCGTAATTTTTAGCGTGGTAAGTGCATGTACAGCGTGGTAAGTACATGTACTTACATGTAAGCACATGTACTTACATGAACTTACATATAAGTACATGTACTTACTTGTACGTACATGTACTTACATTTACAGCGTGGAAATTTTGCTATAAAAGTTGAGTTTTTTGTTGTAGGAGTTGTAAAACAAAAGGTTTTAAAAGGTTATACCTATTACGGAAATGAAGTTATTATAATATAATTATTGTATTAAAATAATTCACATATTGTATATGAAGTAATGACTTCATAAAATTTATGAGTTATTATTTATGATAAAGTTTAATTAACTGGTTTCTTAAAATGAATTAGTTTTTTTGATTTACTTGACAATTGAGTATGGCTCAATTACCCTCTGAATTATTTCATGCATTTCTTGAAGAATTGTCTCTGAAGAAGTTAGAGAATAATATGCAGGTTCTACAAGGTATGTTAATTTTCTGTACATTAGATTTGATTAGTAACTTTTTTTTTTTAATTTAAAATTTGGAAATAATAATTTAGATAAATTTAATTTTCAATTTACTTGTAGTACTGTAACACCTTCATTACTAAATGCAAATTTAACAGCACTAATTAAAGTTGAATAAAATTTAAAAAATATTTAAGTTATGTTTCTGTATATTTAAAGTTTGAATTAAATGTTAAAATACCTACTTTGTCTATATAAGAAAGAAAAATAAAATGAATTTTTTTAATTATTATTTTTTAAGAAAATGGTATTTATGCTAACGCGATGGTGCTGGTTACCGTTGAAGATATAAAGTTCATGTTTACAAAGCTTGGAGATTTTTAAAGATTAAGAGTGTATTTTTAGCTATATATTCTAAGGTATTTATTTTGACTAAAACTATTTTTGCTGTTTACAGGTTCACTAATAAAATTAATCAATAAAAATGTAATTAACATGCTTTAAATGTGCTCGCAATTTCCCTAGAATAAATTTTTTACTTTGCCATATAAAGGTATACATGCGCCATGTGAACTTATATGTGGTCAAACAGGTTGCAAAAGATTATTTACATCTTTTCATAGTTTTCCAAAACCTGTGCGTTCTTATGTTAAAAAACAAGCTCGGAAAGTGCCTTTTGTCGCTAATCAAGAATTTGATTCATCACAAGGCAGTATTGATACCCAAGAAAGCTTTAGACGAGATGATTTTGATGATTTCAATCATGCTTCTGATGCACAACCAATTCTTGATATAGCTGAGTGTTTTAACCATAGAGGAATATTCTTACCAGCTGCAAAGTTTCTTTTTAATCTAATGTCTGCTGTTATTCCATTAAGCAATGTAAATTTGGTTTGGATGAGATATTTTTTGTTTTTACTTGTGCTGTGCAACATAAATTCAATGAAGTATTCACTATGAATAGTTTAAAAAAATAAAAACACAGAAATTTTTCTTGAACATCCTTTCCAGAATATTGGCACTGTGAAAAAGCTGAGTACATATCTAGAAAGGGTTGGTGCATTAAGTATCCCTACTAAAATTGTATTGGAACATCGGTGGGAAACAGATGGGCAAGTAAGCTCAAGTAGAAGACACTTTTATGTTTGTACCCATTTGCAAAACCCTTGAGTATATTTTTAGACACTCTGATTGCTGGTCAGTCTGCATTTTTAATGAAAATATAGCTAAAGGTAGAATCTTATGTGACTACCAAGATGGAAGGAATTACGAAGCACACCGAAATCGCCATCTCTTGCCTTCAGTTAATTTTATTACACACAAACTTATTATTCAACTTTATTATGATAATGTGGAACATTAAATCCTATTGGAACAAATGCGTCCATATACAAGCTTGGAGCATTCTACTTTATTTTGAAAAATTTTCCAGCTATTTTCAATTCTAATTTAGCAAATGTACATTTAGTTGCATTGACATATGTCAATGACATAAAAAAATATAACATTAACGCAGTTTTAAGAGCAATTGCAGATGATTTAAAGTCTATGGAAGATAAATTTCAAATTAAAGTTCAGGGTGAAACTACTTTAAGTCATACTTGTTAGGCTTTGATGTCTATAGACATCAATGACGATATGCGTCCTAAGTTTTCTATAACAATTCCTCAATTTAGCGTGCTTGTTGAAAAGAAATAGCTGCATCTTATTAAACAACAGTAATGCGCTAAACTTTAATTGATGCTTATATATAAAGGTGCTCTCTTAAGGTGGATCTATAATAACCAAAATATTTAAAATTTTTAATACTGTTTTTTTTTTTAAATAAAATATGAACAATAAATAAAACTGTAAAATAAAAAACCTTTTAGAAAATAAAAAAATCAGTTTTAAACTGCTAAATCAGCAAAAAAAGTGAGTAATTTAAAACAACTGTTGCTTGAAAAATGTTCGTGCTATTAGTTTTTCTGATTAAAACTTAATTTTAAAAAAAAATCATTTATTTTACTTTTTTTTTGCATTTTTTTTACCATGGATCTACCTTAAAATATACTTGGCTTTACTGTTTGAAAGTTTTGGCGGGTCGAAAAAACTGACAAGTTTGAGTTGAGATCATTAATAAAGATTGCAAGTCTGACAAATCGGCAGGTCATTAATGAAGATTACTAAGAGCAATGGGCCTAACACCGAGTCTTGAAGCACGCCACTAGTGACCGCCTGCCATTCAGATGTGATGCCGTTGATAACCACTTGTTGACTTTGGTCGAGTAGCCAAGCTGAGATCTAGTCTAAGAGCGCATTTTTTCTTTCATTAAGGTCTTTTTGTACTATTTTGATAGAAAAACTTCTGGGTCGACAACATAAATTGCTTCAGTACGACTTTTAAAAGCTGGCATCGGACCTTCGGGCTCCAAAACAAGTTATACTTGAATAAATTGTGATCAGCGGCTATAAAATTTTAGGTTTTGCAAAATAGATTAACGCCAACAATTGCTTAATCTTGATTGGTTTTGCAAATCAAGGCTGAGCATTTTAATTGTGATTCTAACTTTAGAAAGATTCTAAAGATCTAAAGTTTACCTCCCTGCTTTAACACAATGGAAATGAGGGGAGTGGGAAGAGAAAGGGGCTATATATTAGTTTTCTTTTTTTAGTTAGAAATTTTGTAGTTTTAACACGATCGCATCTCTTTAAAACTATTTTCTTTCTTTTTATAATCATTACTTTATTTCTGTTATCTAGAAACATATTGTGACATATTGAAGCGTTAAATAAAAAGTAGTACATGTCTATAAAGATCTACATACATGCATGTTATTGAAAAAACACGTGTATAAAGATCTACATACATGCATGTTATTGAAAAAACACGTGTATAAAGATCTACATACATGCATGTTATTGAAAAAACACGTGTATAAAGATCTACATACATGCATGTTTTTGAAAAAACACGTGTATAAAGATCTACATACATGCATGTTATTGAAAAAACACGTGTACCTATATTCTCAACAAACACGTTGCTTGAAAAAGATGGAAGTAAATTAGGTATAGTTGGTAGACTGTTTAAAAATGATAAAATTTTAATAAAATTGTAAAAACTCAAAAAATTGCACCACCCTCCTTACAAGATGGTCTTGATCCACTGAACCAAAAAAAAACCTAAATTCTCTTACTAGATGTACTAAATCTACCCATATCAAAATTGGGTTTGATTCAAATAGGCTAAAAAATGATAGATAAAGCTATTTGCAAAAAAAAAAAACTTTTTTTTGCAACTATATAGTTGCAAAAAAACAAACTCGAAACTTAAAAAGTTTAAAAAAACAAACTTTAACTCCTTTAAAAAAAAAAACTTTAATTCCTTTACAAATTTAAAAAAAAACAACACTTTTTTGCAACTATTTTTAATATCTTTAAACACAACAACACAAGCTAAATAAATATTGCATAATCAAAAGCTAGAGAACAGTTAAAAAATAACAGCTTAACAAGTCAGAGCTCTAGCACAGTGTATATAAAAAAAGTATAACACATTAATCAAATGTTTTATCATAAGCATATAAAATAGTACATAAATTTTATAAACATAATTTATTATTATTTTTATAACACATTTTATTTTATTAAATTTCATTATTATTCTATTTTTGCAGTTTAACTCAAAAGTTTAACAGTTAAAAGTATAATTTTATCTTTAGTTCAATTCTATTCTTCCATTTTGATTTCAAGTTTGAGCGGAGCCTGAGGAAGACTTCGTGGAGCTTCAATAGTTAACTTACAGTCTTTAGTATAGCGAGAACTTAAGTGAGTTGGATCGACATCATCTGGTAAAGATATGTTTCGAGTAAATTGTTTGTGATGGAAACTTAAACCATGCTCACCACTGTTTTCAGTTTTTGTTTCACCATGTACAACTAAACCTCTACCCTTAACTTGAATTGAAATTTCATCTGGCTTAAAACCTTGTACATCTAAAGTACATTTAAAAGACTCCCTTGATTCTGCAGAATCAGATGTTACAGGAAGCTTTTTAGGAGCTTCAATGTGCAAAATACCATCTTGACTAATGTTTGAAGTAAGAGTTGTAGGATCTACATCATCTGGAATAGTGTATTTTCTGTGAAACTCACTACATTCAAATCCATTTTCACCTTCATTACGGTGTTTACCACTTATTTCAAGAACTTGTCCTAATAAAAAAATCTAGCCATTGAAAATACTATATTACGTGGTATAAGGAATAGCAATTCAAAATTACTCAGAAACTATTAAAATTGATTAGATTGTTTAAAAAATAATAATTAAAATTAAAATAAATTACTGTAAATAACTTAATCAAATTTTTTTATTAATCTTTTACTAAAACAGATATTTTAACGTATAAAACTTTTATATTAAAATATTTGAAGGAAAATAGGACTTGAACCAACTTATAATAAATTGTTTTAAACCCTATTTTCCTCCCAGACCTTTGATACAAGTAGTTTAACAGTACCTTCTACTTTTAAAGCAACTTCTTCAGGTTTATAATGCTTGACATCAAGATTGATAACAAAACTGTCCTTTTTAGTAGCTTTCTGTTTTGAATGAAGCCCATATGGGGTATGCCCAACTAAGTCTTTGTATAACCGATCATACCCTTGACCTAACCCTCTAGCAGTAGAATTTTCATTAAACAAAGGAAAGTATCTCAAAGGGGGAAAAGTTATGTCCATCACCTCCTCCAAAAATGGATCAATTGGAACATATTCATGAACAGGCACATGCCACAAAGACATTTTTCTTCCTAAAAACAAAAACTGTCAAAGCAAATAACGTTATTAGTCATAAAAATTAATAACATCGTAACTTAGAATCTAAGTTACGATGTTATTAATTTTTCTAAAATAGATTACAAAGCTCTAATCTAAGTTAGATTACAAAGTTTTTTTTACGATTCTATTGCATTTTTTTTTCTTATTGATATATTGCACAACTACTTTAATATAATGAACTGTTAGTAAAATAAAATGTCAACATAATTATAACGTACATAAAATAATTTTAACATTTAAAACAAATATTACATAAAAATCAGTATCTTTATTAATGGTTGTAAAAACAACAACAGCAACAGCAACAAAAACAACAACAACAACAAACAACAATAATGATATAACAAATATAATAATAAAAACAATAATAATAACAAAAATAACAACAATAATAGTAATAACAACAATAATAATATTATTATTGTTGTTATTATTGTTATTATTATTAATAAAATCTCAAAACTCAAAACTCAAAAAGAGTTAGCTCAAAACTCAAGCGAAACTTTTTAAAGTACATGTCTGAATTTTTATATTAAGTTTAAATTTATATATATTTTTGTAATGTCGTCATTATCAGCCGTTATTTCAAAATCTTATATTCTTTAAATTTGTTTTAACGAAAAAATTATAGTAACGTGCTAATTATCACGGATATTATTCAACTGTATCACGAATATAACGTGCCAAAAATCATATACCTTATAGAGTGATTTGTCTATTCGTTAGTGCTGTAGCTAGTTAGCCGGAGGCTTACCCTATGAATCTTGTCATTAAGGCCCCAAAAACTTTAAAATTTTCAATTAGATATTTTTATAATTTGGAGTGTATGGGGTAGGCTAGCCACGGCTCTACATGCGTTCATGGTTGGACGACGTTCAACAAAAAGGAATCAACAACAAAAATCTCTGAGATAATGACAACCTTTATTTAATGATAAAAAAAATTTACAACTAGAACGCATTTAAGATCAATATTTTAAAACTGTATTATAAAACATAGTAGTGGATATTGCAGTTGGTTTCGTTCTGATAAACATAAAAAAACTTGTTGTAAATTCAATGGCAATAAAGTTAATGATATGTCAAATTGTCGGTTGGTTCCTTTCTGTTAAATACCGTCCAGTTATTCATATGACTATGAGTATTTTATTTAACGTCTGAAGATGATCTGAGCTAATCAGACTGAAATATTACATGAATAAATAAAAATTAGTTAGCACTTTGCTATTATTATTATTAAAATTTACATCTATGCGTTACAATGTTTTGATTTGTGATATTTAGCACGTTGCGGCAACATAACAACAACAACTTGAAGTAAACGGCAAATGTCATTACGTAAAAACTGGCGGAGAGTAAATATAGAAAAAGCAAAAAATTTATTTGCGATTTTCGGTAGAAAAGATGATTTGAATTAGTGCGCCAAAAACTCACACTTTTGAATATTAAATACATTAGAAAATGTGTAGTATTAATTATTTACTAAGCTCGACGAGGGAGAGAACAATTTCAAGAATATTTCCAAGATATTATGAACCTTTCTAGAATTTTCTTAGAATTAAAATTTTTTATGACGGCAAAGTTATAAATTTGAGCTTCTGCATAAATTAAATTAAATTTTGAAGTGACGTCTTAAGGTTTTTAAAAAAAAGTTCGTAGAAAGAATAAACTTGGTAAGAATCGTTTAAAGTTTTGTTGTTTTCTGATATTGTTTTCTTCGCTCTAATGTATTATCAACATTATTAATTTTATTAATCAAGTTTTGTGTTCTATAAAAATTCAATCTTTTCATTTTTGCGTTTATTTATGTTTAGTTTTACGAATTTAGCACTAATTTACTTATTTCGTAGATAATTTTTTTTTCCTGTGATATTTTGATATCCTTTTGCAACTACTGTGCTATTGTATATAAATTATGCACGAAGTTCCTATTATTCGTATTATTAATTGTGCTTTAAAATAGTAAACGTTTTTCTGTTTATATTCGGTTATTTTTATTTTAGAAAAAATGTCTTTGTGGCATGTACCTGTCCATGAATGTGTCTCAACAGATCCATTTTTAGATGATATGCTGGAGATGACTTTTCCCCCTCTTAGATATTCTCCACTGTTTAATGATAGACATATTCGAAATTCAATTAAAGAGCATGATCAACTATACAGAGATTTAGTTGGCCATTCTCCATATGCATCTCGTAAGAGAAAGGCTCCCAAAAAGGGTGGTTTTGTTGTGAATCTAGATGTTAAGCATTACAAGCCAGAAGAAGTTACTCTTAAAGTTGAAGGTATTTATAATAATCTGCAAGCTGTTTATGTAAATATTAAAATTAGTCACAGCATTGTGTAAATAGGATTTTTTTTCATTATGTAGGACAAGTTCTTGAGGTATGTGGAAAGCATCGTAATGAAAACGAAAATGGATTTGAATCTAGTGAATTTCACAGAAAGTACACTATTCCCAATGATGTTGATCCAACTGCTATTACTTCTAATATTAGTCAAGATGGTATTTTACACATAGAAGCTCCTAAAAAATGCCCTGTAAAATTAGATACTAGTGAATCAACAAAAGAGAATTTTAGATATAGTTTAGATGTACAAGGTTTTAAACCAGAGGAAATTTCAATTCAAGTTAAAGGTAGAGATTTAGTCGTTCATGGTGAAACAAAAACTGAAAACAGTGGTGAGCATGGTCTAAGTTTCCATCACAAGCAGTTTACTCGAAACATATCTTTACCAGATGATGTTGATCCAACTCACTTGAGTTCTCGCTATACTAAAGACTGTAAGTTAACTATTGAAGCTCC